>NW_026871279.1:300000-414410 GCF_028564815.1 Eubalaena glacialis
CCCTAACCCTAACCCTAACCCATACGCTACGCCGTACCCTCACCCATACCCTAACCAGTATCCTAAGCCGTACCCTAACCCTAAACCTAACCCTAACCTCTACCCTACGCAGTACCCTCACCCGTACCCTCACCCGTACCCTAAGCCGTACCCTAACCCCAACCCTAACCCTAACTCTAACCCTAACCCCTACCCTACGCCGTACCCTCACCCGTACCCTATCCCATACGCTAAGCCGTACCCTAATCCTAACACTAACACTAACCCTAACCCTAACCCTAACCCATACCCTACGCCGTACCCTCACCCGTAACCTAACCCGTACCCAAAGCCGTACCCTAACCCTAACCCTAACCTATACACTACGCCGTCCCCTCACCCGTACCCTAACCCGTACCCTAAGCCGTACCCTAACTCTAACCCTAACCCTAACCCTAACCCTTACCCATACCCTGCGCCGTACCCTAACCCATACAATAACCTGTATCCTAAGCCTTAACCTAACCCTAACCAATGACCTACACAGTACCCTCACCCGTACCCTAAGCCATACCCTAACCCTAACCCTAACACTAACCCTAACCCTAAACCCTACCCTATGCCGTACCCTAACCCATACCCTATCCCATACCCTAAGCCGTACCCTAACCCTAACACTAACCCTAACCCTAACCCTAAACTACCCTTGACTGCTTTTGCCTCCATTAGATTTCCTAAGCACTAGTGTTTTAAGGAACAGGTTAAAAAGAAAATCCTAATGTGATTTTTTTATAATGTGTTTATTCTTTATCTTATCCTAGTGACGAAAATCTTCTCCATGGCTGGACCCCAAATAATAATCCTTTACGTGCTAAGTGGTATCTAGAGAGTGGGATAGGTTTAATAAATACCCTAATCCTAACGTGTACCCTAACCCTAACCCACACCCTAACCCTAATGCGTACCCTAACCCTAACCCAAACCCTAACCCTAACACGTACGCTAATCCTAACCCGTACCCTAAACCAATCCCTAACCCTAAAACTAACCCTAACCCTAACCCTAACCCTAACCCATACGCTACGCCGTACCCTCACCCATACCCTAACCCATATCCTAAGCCGTACCCTAACCCTAAACCTAACCCTAACCTCTACCCTACGCCGTACCCTCACCCGTACCCTAACCCGTACCCAAAGCCTTACCCTAACCCTAACCTTAACCCTCACCCATACCCGACGCCATAACCTAACCCATATCCTAACCCGTATCCTAAGCCGTACCCTAACCCTAACCAATAACCTATGCAGTACCCTCACCAGTACCCTCACCCGTATCCTAAGCCCTACCCTAACCCTAACCCTAACCCTAACCCTAAACTACCCTTTACTGCTTTTGCCTCCATTAGATTTCCTAAACACTAGTGTTTTAAGGAACAGGTTAAAAAGAAAACCTTATGTGATTTTTTTATAATGTGTTTATTCTTTATCTTATCCTAGTGACTAAAATCTTCTCCATGGCTGAACCCCAAATAATAATCCTTTACGTGCTAAGTGGTATCTAGAGAGTGGGATAGGTTTAATAAATACCCTAATCCTAAAGTGTACCCTAAACCTAACCCATACCCTAACCCTAACGCGTACCCTAACCCTAACCAATACCCTAACCCGAACACGTATGCTAATCCTAACCCGTACCCTAAACCAATCCCTAACCATAAAACTAACCCTAACCCTAACCCTAACACTAACCCTAACCCTAACCCCTACCCTATGCCATACCCTCACCTGTACCCTATCCCATAACCTAAGCCGTACCATAACCCTAACACTAACCCTAACCCTAAACCATAACCTACGCTGTACCCTCACCCGTACCCTAACCCGTATCCTAAGCCGTACCCTAACCCTAACCCTAACCATAACCCTAACCCATAACCTACGCCGTACCCTCACCCGTACCCTAACACGTACCCTAAGACGTACCTTAACCCTAACCCTAACACTGACACTAACCCTAACCCACACTCTACGCCGTACCCTAACCCGTACCCTAACACGTATCCTAAGCCGTACCCTAACCCTAACCAATACCCTACGCAGTACCCTCACCCGTACCCTCACCCGTACCCTAAGCCATACCCTAACCCCTACCCTATGCCGTACCCTCACCCGTACCCTATCCCATACCCTAAGCCATACCCTAACCCTAACACTAACCCTAACCCTAACCCTAACCCTAAACTACCCTTGATTGCTTTTGCCTCTATTAGATTTCCTAAGCACTAGTGTTTTAAGGAACAGGTTAAAAAGAAAATCCTAATGTGATTTTTTTATAATGTGTTTATTCTTTATCTTATCCTAGTGACTAAAATCTTCTCCATGGCTGGATCCCTAATAATATTCCTTTACGTGCTAAGAGGTATCTAGAGAGTGGGATAGGTTTAATAAATACCCTAATCCTAACGTGTACCCTAACCCTAACCCATACCCTAACCCTAACGCGTACCCTAACCTTAACCCAAAACCTAACCCTAACACGTACGCTAATCCTAACCTGTACCCTAAACCAATCCCTAACCCTAAAACTAACCCTAACCCTAACCCTAACCCTAACCCTAACCCTAACCCTAACCCTAACCCATACGCTACGCCATACCCTCACCCGTACCCTAACCCGTATCCTAAGCCGTACCCTAACCCTAACCCCAACCCTAACCCTAACCCTAACCCATACCCTACGCCATACCCTAACCCGTACCCTAACCCGTATCCTAAGCCGTATCCTAACCCTAACCAATACCCTACGCAGTACCCTCACCCGTACCCTCACCCGTACCCTAAGCCGTACCCTAACCCCAACCCTAACCCTAACTCTAACCCTAACCCCTACCCTACGCCGTACCCTCACCCGTAACCTAACCCGTACCCTAAGCCGTACCCTAACCCTAACCCTAACCTATACACTACGCCGTACCCTCACCCGTACCCTAACCCGTACCCTAAGCCGTACCCTAACTCTAACCCTAACCCTAACCCTAACCCTTACCCATACCCTGTGCCGTACCCTAACCCATACAATAACCTGTATCCTAAGCCTTAACCTAACTCTAACCAATGACCTACACAGTACCCTCACCTGTACCCTAAGCCATACCCTAACCCTAACCCTAACACTAACCCTAACCCTAAACCCTACCCTATGCCGTACCCTCACCCATACCCTATCCCATACCCTAAGCCGTACCCTAACCCTAACACTAACCCTAACCCTAACCCTAACCCTAAACTACCCTTGACTGCTTTTGCCTCCATTAGATTTCCTAAGCACTAGTGTTTTAAGGAACAGGTTAAAAAGAAAATCCTAATGTGATTTTTTTATAATGTGTATATTCTTTATCTTATCCTAGTGACGAAAATCTTCTCCATGGCTGGACCCTAAATAATATTCCTTTACGTGCTAAGTGGTATCTAGAGAGTGGGATAGGTTTAATAAATACCCTAATCCTAACCCGTACCCTAAACCAATCCCTAACCCTAAAACTAACCCTAACCCTAACCCTAACCCTAACCCATACGCTACGCCGTACCCTCACCCATACCCTAACCCGTATCCTAAGCCGTACCCTAACCCTAAACCTAACCCTAACCTCTACCCTACGCCGTACCCTCACCCGTGCCCTAACCCGTACCGAAAGCCTTACCCTAACCCTAACCCTAACCCTCACCATACCCAACGCCATAACCTAACCCATATCCTAACCCGTATCCTAAGCCGTACCCTAACCCTAACCAATAACCTACGCAGTACCCTCACCAGTACCCTCACCCGTATCCTAAGCCCTACCCTAACCCTAACCCTAACCCTAACCCTAAACTACCCTTTACTGCTTTTGCCTCCATTAGATTTCCTAAACACTAGTGTTTTAAGGAACAGGTTAAAAAGAAAACCTTATGTGATTTTTTTATAATGTGTTTATTCTTTATCTTATCCTAGTGACTAAAATCTTCTCCATGGCTGAACCCCAAATAATAATCCTTTACGTGCTAAGTGGTATCTAGAGAGTGGGATAGGTTTAATAAATACCCTAATCCTAAAGTGTACCCTAAACCTAACCCATACCCTAACCCTAACGTGTACACTAACCCTAACCAAAACCCTAACCCGAACAAGTATGCTAATCCTAACCCGTACCCTAAACCAATCCCTAACCCTAAAACTAACCCTAACCCTAACCCTAACCCTAACCCATAACCTACGCCGTACCCTCACCCGTACCCTAACCCGTACCCTAAGCCGTACCCTAACCCTAACCCTAACCCTAACCCATACGCTTCGCCGTACACTCACCCGTACCCTAACCCGTATCCTAAGCCGTACCCTAACCCTAACCCTAACCCTAACCGCTACCCTACGCCGTACCCTATCCCATACCCTAAGCGGTACCCTAACCCTAACACTAACCCTAACCCTAACCCTAACCCATACCCTACGCCGTACCCTAACCCGTACCCTAACCTGTATTCTAAGCCGTACCCTAACCATAACCAATACCCTACACAGTAACCTCACACGTACCCTCACCCGTACCCTAAGCCATACCCTAACCCTAAACCTAACCCTAACCCTAAACTACCCTTTACTGCTTTTGCCTCCATTAGATTTCCTAAACACTAGTGTTTTAAGGAACAGGTTAAAAAGAAAACCTTATGTGATTTTTTTTATAATGTGTTTATTCTTTATCTTATCCTAGTGACTAAAATCTTCTCCATGGCTGAACCCCAAATAATATTCCTTTACGTGCTAAGTGGTATCTAGAGAGTGGGATAGGTTTAATAAATACCCTAATCCTAAAGTGTACCCTAAACCTAACCCATACCCTAACCCTAACGCGTACCCTAACCCTAACCAAAACCCTAACCCGAACACGTATGCTAATCCTAACCCGTACCCTAAACCAATCCCTAACCCTAAAACTAACCCTAACCCTAACCCTAACCCTAACCCATAACCTACACCGTACCCTCACCCGTACCCTAACCCGTACCCTAAGCCGTACCCTAACCCTAACCCTAACCCTAAACCATACGCTACGCCGTACCCTCACCCGTACCCTAACCCGTATCCTAAGCCGTACCCTAACCTTAACCCTAACCCTAAACTATACCCTACGCCGTAACCTCACCCGTACCCTAACCCGTACCCTAAGCCGTACCCTAACCCTAACCCTAACCCTAACCCTAACCCTAACCCTAACCCTAAAACTAACCCTAACCCTAACCCTAACCCTAACCCATAACCTACACCGTACCCTCACCCGTACCCTAACCCGTACCCTAAGCCGTACCCTAACCCTAACCCTAACCCTAAACCATACGCTACGCCGTACCCTCACCCGTACCCTAACCCGTATCCTAAGCCGTACCCTAACCCTAACCCTAACCCTAAACTATACCCTACGCCGTAACCTCACCCGTACCCTAACCCGTACCCTAAGCCGTACCCTAACCCTAACCCTAACCCTAACCCTAACCCATACCGTACGCCATACCCTAACACGTACCCTAACCCGTATCCTAAGCCGTACCCTAACCCTAACCAATACCCTACGCAGTATCCTCACCCATACCCTCACCCGTACCCTAAGCCGTACCCTAACCCTAACCCTAACCCTAACCCTAAACCTAACCCCTACCCTATGCCATACCCTCACCTGTACTCTATCCCATAACCTAAGCCGTACCCTAACCCTAACCCTAACCCTAACCCTAACCCATAACCTACGCCGTACCCTCACCCGTACCCTAACACGTACCCTAAGACGTACTGTAACCCTAACCCTAACACTAACCCTAACCCTAACCCACACTCTACGCCGTACCCTAACCCGTACCCTAACACGTATCCTAAGCCGTACCCTAACCCTAAGCAAAACCCTACGCAGTACCCTCACCCGTACCCTCACCCGTACCCTAAGCCATACCCTAACCCTAACCCTAACCCTAACCCTAACCCCTAAACTACGCCGTACCCTCACCCGTACCCTAACCCGTACCCTAAGACGTACCCTAACCCTAACCCTAACCCATACGCTACGCCCTACCCTCACCCGTACCCTAACCCGTATCCTAAGCCGTACCCTAACCCTAAACCTAACCCTAACCTCTACCCTACGCCGTACCCTCACCCGTACCCTAACCCGTACCCAAAGCCTTACCCTAACCCTAACCCTAACCCTCACCCATACCCAACGCCGTAACCTAACCCATATCCTAACCCGTATCCTAAGCCGTACCCTAACCCTAACCAATAACCTACGCAGTACCCTCACCAGTACCCTCACCCGTATCCTAAGCCCTACCCTAACCCTAACCCTAACCCTAACCCTAAACTACCCTTTACTGCTTTTGCCTCCATTAGATTTCCTAAACACTAGTGTTTTAAGGAACAGGTTAAAAAGAAAACCTTATGTGATTTTTTTATAATGTGTTTATTCTTTATCTTATCCTAGTGACTAAAATCTTCTCCATGGCTGAACCCCAAATAATAATCCTTTACGTGCTAAGTGGTATCTAGAGAGTGGGATAGGTTTAATAAATACCCTAATCCTAAAGTGTACCCTAAACCTAACCCATACCCTAACCCGAACGTGTACCCTAACCCTAACCAAAACCCTAACCCGAACAAGTATGCTAATCCTAACCCGTACCCTAAACCAATCCCTAACCCTAAAACTAACCCTAACCCTAACCCTAACCCTAAACCATAACCTACGCCGTACCCTCACCCGTACCCTAACCCGTACCCTAAGCCGTACCCTAACCCTAACCCTAACCCTAACCCGTACGCTACGCCGTACCCTCACCCGTACCCTAAACCGTATCCTAAGCCGTACCCTAACCCTAACCCTAACCTTAACCGCTACCCTACGCTGTACCCTATCCCATAACCTAAGCGGTACCCTAAACCTAACACTAACCCTAAACCTAACCCTAACCCCTACCCTACGCCGTACCCTCACCCGTAACCTATCCCATACCCTAAGCCGTACCCTAACCCTAACACTAACCCTAACACTAAACCTAACCCCTACCCTACGCCGTACCCTCACCCGTACCCTATCCCATACCCTAAGCCGTACCCTAACCCTAACCCTAACCCTAACATATACACTACGGCATACCCTCACCCGTACCCTAACCCGTACCCTAATCCGTACCCTAACCCTAACCCTAACCCTAACCTATACACTACTCCGTACCCTCACCCGTACCCTAAGCCGTACCCTAAGCTGTACCCTAACCCTAACCCTAACCCTAACCTTAACCCTAACCCATACCCTACGCCGTAACCTAACCCGTACCCTAACCCGTATTCTAAGCCGTACCCTAACCATAACCAATAGCCTACAGAGTACCCTCACCCGTACCCTCACCCGTACCCTAAGCCGTACCCTAACCCTAACCCTAACCCTAACCTATACACTACGCCATACCCTCACCCGTACCCTAACCCGTACCCTAAGCCGTACCCTAACCCTAACCCTAAACCATACGCTACGCCGTACCCTCACCCGTACCCTAACCCGTATCCTAAGCCGTACCCTAACCCGTACCCTAAGCCGTACCCTAACCCTAACCCTAACCCTAACCCTAACCCTAACCCCTACCCTATGCCATACCCTCACCTGTACCCTATCCCATAACCTAAGCCGTACCATAACCCTAACACTAACCCTAACCCTAACCCATAACCTACGCCGTACCCTCACCCGTACCCTAACCCGTATCCTAAGCCGTACCCTAAACCTAACCCTAACACTAACCCTAACCCTAACCCATAACCTACGCCGTACCCTCACCGTACCCTAACACGTACCCTAAGACGTACCGTAACCCTAACCCTAACACTAACCCTAACCCTAACCCACACTCTACGCCGTACCCTAACCCGTACCCTAACACGTATCCTAAGCCATACCCTAACCCTAACCAATACCCTACGCATTACCCTCACCCGTACCCTCACCCGTACCTTAAGCCATACCCTAACTCTAACCCTAACCCTAACCCTAACCCCTACCCTATGCCGTACCCTCACCCGTACCCTATCCCATACGCTAAGCCGTACCCTAACCCTAACACTAACACTAAACCAAACCCTAACCCTAACCCTTACCCTACGCCGTACCCTCACCCGTAACCTAACCCGTACCCTAAGCCGTACCCTAACCCTAACCCTAACCTATACACTACGCCGTACCCTCACCCGTACCCTAACCCGTGCCCTAAGCCGTACCCTAACTCTAACCCTAACCCTAACCCTAACCCTTACCCATACCCTGCGCCGTACCCTAACCCATACAATAACCTGTATCCTAAGCAATAACCTAACCCTAACCAATGACCTACACAGTACCCTCACCCGTACCCTAAGCCATACCCTAACCGAAACCCTAACACTAACCCTAACCCTAAACCCTACCCTATGCCGTACCCTCACCTGTAACCTATCCCATAACCTAACCCTAACCATATCCCTAACACTAAACCTAACCCTAACCCATAACCTACGCCGTGCCCTCACCCGTACCCTAACCCGTATCCTAAGATGTACCGTAACCCTAACCAATACCCTACGCAGTATCCTCACCCGTACCCTATCCCATACCCAAAGCCGTACCCTAACCCTAACACTAACCCTAACCCTAACCCTAACCCTAAACTACCCTTGATTGCTTTTGCCTCTATTAGATTTCCTAAGCACTAGTGTTTTAAGGAACAGGTTAAAAAGAAAATCCTAATGTGATTTTTTTATTATGTGTTTATTCTTTATCTTATCCTAGTGACTACAATCTTCTCCATGGCTGGATCCCTAATAATATTCCTTTACGTGCTAAGTGGTATCTAGAGAGTGGGATAGGTTTAATAAATACCCTAATCCTAACGTGTACCCTAAACCTAACCCATACCCTAACCCTAACGCGTACCCTAACCCTAACAAAAAACCTAACCCTAACACGTACGCTAATCCTAACCCGTACCCTAAACCAATCCCTAACCCTAAAACTAACCCTAACCCTAACCCTAACCCTAACCCTTACCCTACGCCGTACCCTCACCCGTACCCTAACCCGTACCCTAAGACGTACCCTAACCCTAACCCTAACCCATACGCTACGCCGTACCCTCACCCGTACCCTAACCCGTATCCTAAGCCGTACCCTAACCCTAACCCTAACCCTAACCCTAACCCTAACCCATACCCTACGCCATACCATAACCCGTACCCTAACCCGTATCCTAAGCCGTATCCTAAGCCTAACCAATACCCTACGCAGTACCCTCACCCGTACCCTCACCCGTACCCTAAGCCGTACCCTAACCCCAACCCTAACCCTAACTCTAACCCTAACCCCTACCCTACGCCGTACCCTCACCCGTACCCTATCCCATACGCTAAGCCGTACCCTAACCCTAACACTAACACTAACCCTAACCCTAACCCTAACCCATACCCTACGCCGTACCCTCACCCTTAACCTAACTCGTACCCAAAGCCGTACCCTAACCCTAACCCTAACCTATACACTACGCCGTACCCTCACCCGTACCCTAACCCGTACCCTAAGCCGTACCCTAACTCTAACCCTAACCCTAACCCTAACCCTTACCCATACCCTGTGCCGTACCCTAACCCATACAATAACCTGTATCCTAAGCCTTAACCTAACCCTAACCAATGACCTACACAGTACCCTCCCCTGTACCCTAAGCCATACCCTAACCCTAACCCTAACACTAACCCTAACCCTAAACCCTACCCTATGCCGTACCCTCACCCATACCCTATCCCATACCCTAAGCCGTACCCTAACCCTAACACTAACCCTAAACCTAACCCTAACCCTAAACTACCCTTGACTGCTTTTGCCTCCATTAGATTTCCTAAGCACTAGTGTTTTAAGGAACAGGTTAAAAAGAAAATCCTAATGTGATTTTTTTATAATGTGTTTATTCTTTATCTTATCCTAGTAACGAAAATCTTCTCCATGGCTGGACCCTAAATAATATTCCTTTACGTGCTAAGTGGTATCTAGAGAGTGGGATAGGTTTAATAAATACCCTAATCCTAACGTGTACCCTAACCCTAACCCTAATGCGTACCCTAACCCTAACCCAAACCCTAACCCTAACACGTACGCTAATCCTAACCCGTACCCTAAACCAATCCCTAACCCTAAAACTAACCCTAACCCTAACCCTAACCCTAACCCATACGCTACGCCGTACCCTCACCCATACCCTAACCCGTATCCTAAGCCGTACCCTAACCCTAACCCTAACCCTAACCCTAAACTACCCTTTAATGCTTTTGCCTCCATTAGATTTCCTAAACACTAGTGTTTTAAGGAACAGGTTAAAAAGAAAACCTTATGTGATTTTTTTATAATGTGTTTATTCTTTATCTTATCCTAGTGACTAAAATCTTCTCCATGGCTGAACCCCAAATAATATTACTTTACGTGCTAAGTGATATCTAGAGAGTGGGATAGGTTTAATAAATACCCTAATCCTAAAGTGTACCCTAAACCTAACCCACACCCTAACCCTAACGCGTACCCTAACCCTAACCAAAACCCTAACCCGAACAAGTATGCTAATCCTAACCCGTACCCTAAACCAATCCCTAACCCTAAAACTAACCCTAACCCTAACCCTAACCCATAACCTACGCCGTACCCTCACCCGTACCCTAACCCTAACCCTAACCCTGACCCTAACCCTAACCCTAACCCTAACCCATACGCTACGCCGTACCCTCACCCATACCCTAACCCGTACCCTAAGCCGTACCCTAACTCTAACCCTAACCCTAACCCTAACCCTTACCCATACCCTGCGCCGTACCCTAACCCATACAATAACCTGTATCCTAAGCCTTAACCTAACCCTAACCAATGACCTACACAGTACCCTCACCCGTACCCTAAGCCATACCCAACCCTAACCCTAACACTAACCCTAACCCTAAACCCTACCCTATGCCGTACCCTCACCCATACCCTATCCCATACCCTAAGCCGTACTCTAACCCTAACACTAACCCTAACCCTAACCCTAACCCTAAACTACCCTTTACTGCTTTTGCCTCCATTAGATTTCCTAAACACTAGTGTTTTAAGGAACAGGTTAAAAAGAAAACCTTATGTGATTTTTTTATAATGTGTTTATTCTTTATCTTATCGTAGTGACTAAAATCTTCTCCATGGCTGAACCCCAAATAATATTCCTTTACGTGCTAAGTGGTATCTAGAGAGTGGGATAGGTTTATTAAATACCCTAATCCTAAAGTGTACCCTAAACCTAACCCATACCCTAACCCTAACGCGTACCCTAACCCTAACCAAAACCCTAACCCGAACACGTATGCTAATCCTAACCCGTACTGTAAACCAATCCCTAACCCTAAAACTAACCCTAACCCTAACCCTAACCCTAACCCATAACCTACACCGTACCCTGACCCGTACCCTAACCCGTACCCTAAGCCGTAACCTAACCCTAACCCTAAACCATATGCTACGCCGTACCCTCACCCGTACCCTAACCCGTACCCTAAGCCGTACCCTAACCCTAACCCTAACCCTGACCCTAACCCTAACCCTAACCCATACCGTACGCCATACCCTAACACGTACCCTAACCCGTATCCTAAGCCGTACCCTAACCCTAACCAATACCCTACGCAGTATCCTCACCCGTAGCCTCACCCGTACCCTAAGCCGTACCCTAACCCTAACCCTAACCCTAACCCTAACCCTAACCCCTACCCTATGCCATACCCTCACCTGTACCCTATCCCATAACCTAAGCCGTACCATAACCCTAACACTAACCCTAACCCTAACCCATAATCTACGCCGTACCCTCACCCGTACCCTAACCCGTATCCTAAGCCGTACCCTAACCCTAACCCTAACCCTAACCCTAACCCATAACCTACGCCGTACCCTCACCCGTACCCTAACACATACCCTAAGACGTACCGTAACCCTAACCCTAACACTAACCCTAACCTTAACCCACACTCTACGCCGTACCCTAACCCGTACCCTAACACGTATCCTAAGCCGTACCCTAACCCTAACCAATACCCTACGCAGTACCCTCACCCGTACCCTCACCCGTACCCTAAGCCATACCCTAACCCTAACCTTAACCCTAACCCTAACCCCTACCCTACGCCGTACCCTCACCCGTAGCCTATCCCATACCCTAAGCTGTACCCTAACCCTAACACTAACCCTAACCCTAACCCTAACCCTAAACTACCCTTGATTGCTTTTGCCTGTATTAGATTTCCTAAACACTAGTGTTTTAAGGAACAGGTTAAAAAGAAAATCCTAATGTGATTTTTTTATAATGTGTTTATTCTTTATCTTATCCTAGTGACTAAAATCTTCTCCGTGGCTGGATCCCTAATAATATTCCTTTACGTGCTAAGTGGTATCTAGAGAGTGGGATAGGTTTAATAAATACCCTAATCCTAACGTGTACCCTAACCCTAACCCATACCCTAACCCTAACGCGTACCCTAACCCTAACCCAAAACCTAACCCTAACACGTAGGCTAATCCTAACCCGTACCCTAAACGAATCCCTAACCCTAAAACTAACCCTAACCCTAACCCTAACCCTAACCCTTACCCTACGCCGTACCCTCACCCATACCCTAACCCGTACCCTAAGCCGTACCCTAACCCTAACCCTAACCCTAACCCTAACCCTAACCCATACCCTACGCCATACCCTAACCCGTACCCTAACCCGTATCCTAAGCCGTATCCTAACCCTAACCAATACCCTACGCAGTACCCTCACACGTACCCTCACCCGTACCCTAAGCCGTACCCTAACCCTAACACTAACCCTAACCCTAACCCTAACCCTAAACTACCCTTGACTGCTTTTGCCTCCATTAGATTTCCTAAGCACTAGTGTTTTAAGGAACAGGTTAAAAAGAAAATCCTAATGTGATTTTTTTATAATGTGTTTATTCTTTATCTTATCCTAGTGACGAAAATCTTCTCCATGGCTGGACCCTAAATAATATTCCTTTACGTGCTAAGTGGTATCTAGAGAGTGGGATAGGTTTAATAAATACCCTAATCATAACATGTACCCTAACCCTAACCCACACCTTAACCCTAATGCGTACTCTAACCCTAACCCAAACCCTAACCCTAACACGTACGCTAATCCTAACCCGTACCCTAAACCAATCCCTAACCCTAAAACTAACCCTAACCCTTACCCTAACCCTAACCCATACGCTACGCCGTACCCTCACCCATACCCTAACCCGTATCATAAGCCGTACCCTAACCCTAAACCTAACCCTAACCTCTACCCTACGCCGTACCCTCACCCGTACCCTAACCCTTACCCAAAGCCTTACCCTAGCCCTAACCCTAACCCTCACCCATACCCAATGCCGTAACCTAACCCATATCCTATCCCGTATCCTAAGCCGTACCCTAACCCTAACCAATAACCTACGCAGTACCCTCACCAGTACCCTCACCCGTATCCTAAGCCCTACCCTAACCCTAACCCTAACCCTAACCCTAAACTACCCTTTACTGCTTTTGCCTCCATTAGATTTCCTAAACACTAGTGTTTTAAGGAACAGGTTAAAAAGAAAACCTTATGTGATTTTTTTATAATGTGTTTATTCTTTATCTTATCCTAGTGACTAAAATCTTCTCCATGGCTGAACCCCAAATAATAATCCTTTACGTGCTAAGTGGTATCTAGAGAGTGGGATAGGTTTAATAAATACCCTAATCCTAAAGTGTACCCTAAACCTAACCCATACCCTAACCCTAAAGCGTACCCTAACCCTAACCAAAACCCTAACCCGAAGAAGTATGCTAATCCTAACCCTTACCCTAAACCAATCCCTAACCCTAAAACTAACCCTGACCCTAACCCTAACCCTAACCCATAACCTACGCCGTACCCTCACCCGTACCCTAACCCGTACCCTAAGCCGTACCCTAACCCTAACCCTAACCCTAACCCATACGCTACGCCGTACCCTCACCCGTACCCTAACCCGTACCCTAAGCCGTACCCTAACCCTAACACTAACCCTAACCCTAGCCCTAACCCATACCCTATGCCGTACCCTAACCCGTACCCTAACCCGTATTCTAAGCCGTACCCTAACCATAACCAATACCCTACACAGTACCCTCACCCGTACCCTCACTTGTACCCTAAGCCATACCCTAACCCTAACCCTAACCCTAACCTATACACTACGCCATACCCTCACCCGTACCCTAACCCGTACCCTAAGCCGTACCCTAACCCTAACCCTAACCCTAAACCATGCGCTACGCCGTACCCTCACCCGTACCCTAACCCGTATCCTAAGCCGTACCCTAACCCTAACCCTAACCCTAAACTATACCCTACGCCGTAACCTCACCCGTACCCTCACGCGTACCCTAAGCCATACCCTAACCCTAACCCTAACCCTAACCCTAACCCATACCGTACGCCATACCCTAACACGTACCCTAACCCGTATCCTAAGCCGTACCCTAACACTAACCAATACCCTATGCAGTATCCTCACCCATACCCTCACCCGTACCCTAAGCCGTACCCTAACCCTAACCCTAACCCTAACCCGTACCCTCACCCGTACCCTATCCCATATGCTAAGCCGTACCCTAACCCTAACACTAACACTAACCCTAACCCTAACCCTAACCCTAATCCATACCCTACGCCGTACCCTCACCCGTACCCTAACCCGTACCCTAAGCCGTACCCTAAACCTAACCCTAACACTAACCCTAACCCTAACCCACACTCTACGCCATACCCTAACCCATACCCTAACACGTATCCTAAGACGTACCCGAACCCTAACCAATACCCTACGCAGTACCCTCACCCGTACCCTCACCCGTACCCTAAGCCATACCCTAACCCTAACCCTAACCCTAACCCTAAGCCCTACCCTACGCCGTACCCTCACCCGTACCCTATCCCATACGCTAAGCCGTACCCTAACCCTAACACTAACACTAACCCTAACCCTAACCCTAACCCTAACCCATACCCTACGCCGTACCCTCACCCGTACCCTAACCCGTACCCTAAGCCGTACCCTAACCCTAACCCTAACCTATACACTACGCCGTACCCTCACCCGTACTCTAAGCCGTACCCTAACTCTAACCCTAACCCTAACCCTTACCCATACCCTGCGCCGTACCCTAACCCATACAATAACCCGTATCCTAAGCCTTAACCTAACCCTAACCAATGACCTACACAGTACCCTCACCCGTACCCTAAGCCATACCCTAACCCTAACCCTAACACTAACCCTAACCCTAAACCCTACCCTATGCCGTACCCTAACCCATACCCTATCCCATACCCTAAGCCGTACCCTAACCCTAACACTAACCCTAACCCTAAACCTAAACTACCCTTGACTGCTTTTGCCTCCATTAGATTTCCTAAACACTAGTGTTTTAAGGAACAGGTTAAAAAGAAAACCTTATGTGATTTTTTTATAATGTGTTTATTCTTTATCTTATCCTAGTGACTAAAATCTTCTCCATGGCTGAACCCCAAATAATAATCCTTTACGTGCTAAGTGGTATCTAGAGAGTGGGATAGGTTCAATAAATACCCTAATCCTAAAGTGTACCCTAAACCTAACCCATACCCTAACCCTAACGCGTACCCTAACCCTAACCAAAACCCTAACCCGAACACGTATGCTAATCCTAACCCGTACCCTAAACCAATCCCTAACCATAAAACTAACCCTAACCCTAACCCTAACCCTAACCCATAACCTACACCGTACCCTCACCCGTACCCTAACCCGTACCCTAAGCCGTACCCTAACCCTAACACTAACCCTAAACCATACGCTACGCCGTACCCTCACCCGTACCCTAACCCGTATCCTAAGGCGTACCCTAACCCTAACCCTAACCCTAAACTATACCCTACGCCGTAACCTCTCCCGTACCCTAAACCGTACCCTACGCCGTACCCTAACCCTAACCCTAACCCTAACCCTAACCCTAACCCATACCATACGCCATACCCTAACACGTACCCTAACCCGTATCCTAAGCCGTACCCTAACCCTAACCAATACCCTACGCAGTATCCTCACCCATACCCTCACCCGTACCCTAAGCCGTACCCTAACCCTAACCCTAACCCTAACCCTAACCCTAACCCCTACCCTATGCCATACCCTCACCTGTACCCTATCCCATAACCTAAGCCGTACCATAACCCTAACACTAACACTAACCCTAACCCATAACCTACGCTGTACCCTCACCCGTACCCTAACCCGTATCCTAAGCCGTACCCTAACCCTAACCCTAACCCTAACCCATAACCTACGCCGTACCCTCACCCGTACCCTAACACGTACCCTAAGACGTACCGTAACCCTAACCCTAACACTAACCCTAACCCTAACCCACACTCTACGCCGTACCCTAACCCGTACCCTAACACGTATCCTAAGCCGTACCCTAACCCTAACCAATACCCTACGCAGTACCCTCACCCGTACCCTCACCCGTACCCTAAGCCATACCCTAACCCTAACCCTAACCCTAACCCCTACCCTACGCCGTACCCTCACCCGTACCCTATCCCATAACCTAAGCCGTACCCTAACCCTAACACTAACCCTAACCCTAACCCTAACCCTAAACTACCGTTGATTGCTTTTGCCTCTATTAGATTTCCTAAGCACTAGTGTTTTAAAGAACAGGTTAAAAAGAAAATCGTAATGTGATTTTTTTATAATGTGTTTATTCTTTATCTTCTCCTAGTGACTAAAATCTTCTCCATGGCTGGATCCCTAATAATATTCCTTTACGTGCTAAGTGGTATCTAGAGAGTGGGATAGGTTTAATAAATACCCTAATCCTAACGTGTACCCTAACCCTAACCCATACCCTAACCCTAACGCGTACCCTAACCCTAACCCAAAACCTAACCCTAACACGTACGCTAATCCTAACCTGTACCCTAAACCAATCCCTAACCCTAAAACTAACCCTAACCCTTACCCTACGCCGTACCCGCACCCGTACCCTAACCCGTACCCTAAGACGTACCCTAACCCTAACCCTAACCCATACGCTACGCCGTACCCTCACCCGTACCCTAACCCGTATCCTAAGCCGTACCCTAACCCTAACCCTAATCCTAACCCTAACCCTAACCCATACCCTACGCCATACCCTAACCCGTACACTAACCCGTATCCTAAGCCGTATCCTAACCCTAACCAATACCCTACGCAGTACCCTCACCCGTACCCTCACCCGTACCCTAAGCCGTACCCTAACCCCAACCCTAACCCTAACTCTAACCCTTACCCCTACCCTACGCCGTACCCTCACCCGTACCCTATCCCATACGCTAAGCCGTACCCTAACCCTAACACTAACACTAACCCTAACCCTAACCCTAACCCTAACCCATACCCTACGCCGTACCCTAACCCGTAACCTAACCCGTACCCTAACCCTAACCCTAACCTATACACTACGCCGTACCCTCACCCATACCCTAACCCGTACCCTAAGCCGTACCCTAACTCTAACCCTAACCCTAACCCTAAACCTTACCCATACTCTGCGCCGTACCCTAACCCATACAATAACCTGTATCCTAAGCCTTAACCTAACCCTAACCAATGACCTACACAGTACCCTCACCCGTACCCTAAGCCATACCCTAACCCTAACCCTAACACTAACCCTAACCCTAAACCCTACCCTATGCCGTAACCTCACCCATACCCTATCTCATACCCTAAGCCGTACCCTAACCCTAACACTAACCCTAACCCTAACCCTAACCCTAAACTACCCTTGACTGCTATTGCCTCCATTAGATTTCCTAAGCACTAGTGTTTTAAGGAACAGGTTAAAAAGAAAATGCTAATGTGATTTTTTTATAATGTGTTTATTCTTTCTTATCCTAGTGACGAAAATCTTCTCCATGGCTGGACCCTAAATAATATTCCTTTACGTGCTAAGTGGTATCTAGAGAGTGGGATAGGTTTAATAAATACCCTAATCCTAACGTGTACCCTAACCCTAACCCACATCCTAACCCTAATTCGTACCCTAACCCTAACCCAAACCCTAACCCTAACACGTACGCTAATCCAAACCCGTACCCTAAACCAATCCCTAACCCTAAAACTAACCCTAACCCTAACCCTAACCCATAACCTACGCCGTACCCTCACCCGTACCCTAACCCGTACCCTAAGCCGTACCCTAACCCTAACCCTAACCCTAACCCATACCCTACGCCGTAACGTAACCCGTACCCTAACCCGTATTCTAAGCCGTACCCTAACCATAACCAATACCCTACCCATTACCCTCACCCGTACCCTCACCCGTACCCTAAGCCATACCCTAACCCTAACCCTAACCCTAAACCATAACCTACGCCGTACCCTCACCCGTACCCTAACACGTACCCTAAGACGTACCGTAACCCTAACCCTAACACTAACCCTAACCCTAACCCACACTCTACGCCGTACCCTAACCCGTACCCTAACACGTATCCTAAGCCGTACCCTAACCCTAACCAATACCCTACGCAGTACCCTCACCCGTACCCTCACCCGTACCCTAAGCCGTACTCTAACCCTAACCAATACCCTATGCAGTATCCTCACCCATACCCTCACCCGTACCCTAAGCCGTACCCTAACCCTAACCCTAACCCCTACCCTATGCCATACCCTCACCTGTACCCTATCCCATAACCTAACCCTAACCATATCCCTAACACTAACCCTAACCCTAACCCATAACCTACGCCGTGCCCTCACCCGTACCCTAACCCGTATCCTAAGACGTACCGTATCCCTAACCAATACCCTACGCAGTATCCTCACCCATACCCTCACCCGTACCCTAAGACGTACCCTAACCCTAACACTAACCCTAACCCTAACCCTAACCCCTACCCTATGCCATACCCTCACCTGTACCCTATCCCATAACCTAAGCCGTACCATAACCCTAACACTAACCCTAACCCTAACCCATAACCTACGCCGTACCCTCACCCGTACCCTAACCCTTATCCTAAGCCGTACCCTAACCCTAAACCTAACCCTAACCCTAACCCATAACCTACGCCGTACCCTCACCCGTACCCTAACACGTACCCTAAGACGTACCGTAACCCTAACCCTAACACTAACCCTAACCCTAACCCACACTCTACGCCGTACCCTAACCCGTACCCTAACACGTATCCTAAGCCGTACCCTAACCCTAACCAATACCCTACGCAATACCCTCACCCGTACCCTCACCCGTACCCTAAGCCTTACCCTAACCCTAACCCTAACCCTAACCCTAACCGCTACCCTACGCCGTACCCTCACCCGTACCCTATCCCATACCCTAAGCCGTACCCTAACCCTAACACTAACCCTAACCCTAACCCTAACCCTAAACTACCCTTGATTGCTTTTGCCTCTATTAGATTTCCTAAGCACTAGTGTTTTAAGGAACAGGTTAAAAAGAAAATCCTAATGTGATTTTTTTATAATGTGTTTATTCTTTATCTTATCCTAGTGACTAAAATCTTCTCCATGGCTGGATCCCTAATAATATTCCTTTACGTGCTAAGTGGTATCTAGAGAGTGGGATAGGTTTAATAAATACCCTAATCCTAACGTGTACCCTAACCCTAACCCATACCCTAACCCTAACGCGTACCCTAACCCTAACCCAAAACCTAACCCTAACACGTACGCTAATCCTAACCTGTACCCTAAACCAATCCCTAACCCTAAAACTAACCCTAACCCTTACCCTACGCCGTACCCGCACCCGTACCCTAACCCGTACCCTAAGACGTACCCTAACCCTAACCCTAACCCATACGCTACGCCGTACCCTCACCCGTACCCTAACCCGTATCCTAAGCCGTACCCTAACCCTAACCCTAACCCTAACCCTAACCCATACCCTACGCCATACCCTAACCCGTACACTAACCCGTATCCTAAGCCGTATCCTAACCCTAACCAATACCCTACGCAGTACCCTCACCCGTAACCTCACCCGTACCCTAAGCCGTACCCTAACCCCAACCCTAACCCTAACTCTAACCCTTACCCCTACCCTACGCCGTACCCTCATCCGTACCCTATCCCATACGCTAAGCCGTACCCTAACCCTAACACTAACACTAACCCTAACCCTAACCCTAACCCTAACCCATACCCTATGCCGTACCCTCACCCGTAACCTAACCCGTACCCTAAGCCATACCCTAACCCTAACCCTAACCTATACACTACGCCGTACCCTCACCCGTACCCTAACCCGTACCCTAAGCCGTACCCTAACTCTAACCCTAACCCTAACCCTAACCCTTACCCATACCCTGCGCCGTACCCTAACCCATACAATAACCTGTATCCTAAGCCTTAACCTAACCCTAACCAATGACCTACACAGTACCCTCACCCGTACCCTAAGCCATACCCTAACCCTAACCCTAACACTAACCCTAACCCTAAACCCTACCCTATGCCGTACCCTCACCCATACCCTATCTCATACCCTAAGCCGTACCCTAACCCTAACACTAACCCTAACCCTAACCCTAACCCTAAACTACCCTTGACTGCTTTTGCCTCCATTAGATTTCCTAAGCACTAGTGTTTTAAGGAACAGGTTAAAAAGAAAATCCTAATGTGATTTTTTTATAATGTGTTTATTCTTTATCTTATCCTAGTAACGAAAATCTTCTCCATGGCTGGACCCTAAATAATATTCCTTTACGTGCTAAGTGGTATCTAGAGAGTGGGATAGGTTTAATAAATACCCTAATCCTAACGTGTACCCTAACCCTAACCCACACCCTAACCCTAATGCGTACCCTAACCCTAAACCAAACCCTAACCCTAACACGTACGCTAATCCTAACCCGTACCCTAAACCAATCCCTAACCCTAAAACTAACCCTAACCCTAACCCTAACCCTAACCCATACGCTACGCCGTACCCTCACCCATACCCTAACCCGTATCCTAAGCCGTACCCTAACCCTAACCCTAACCCTAACCCTAAACTACCCTTTACTGCTTTTGCCTCCATTAGATTTCCTAAACACTAGTGTTTTAAGGAACAGGTTAAAAAGAAAACCTTATGTGATTTTTTTATAATGTGTTTATTCTTTATCTTATCCTAGTGACTAAAATCTTCTCCATGGCTGAACCCCAAATAATATTCCTTTACGTGCTAAGTGATATCTAGAGAGTGGGATAGGTTTAATAAATACCCTAATCCTAAAGTGTACCCTAAACCTAACCCACACCCTAACCCTAACGCGTACCCTAACCCTAACCAAAACCCTAACCCGAACAAGTATGCTAATCCTAACCCGTACCCTAAACCAATCCCTAACCCTAAAACTAACCCTAACCCTAACCCTAACCCTAACCCATAACCTACGCCGTACCCTCACCCGTACCCTAACCCGTACCCTAAGCCGTACCCTAACCCTAACACTAACCCTAACCCATACGCTACGCCGTACCCTCACCTGTACCCTAACCCGTACCCTAAGCCGTACCCTAACCCTAACCCTAACCCTAACCCTAACCCATACCGTACGCCATACCCTAACACGTACCCTAACCCGTATCCTAAGCCGTACTCTAAACCTCACCAATACCCTATGCACTATCCTCACCCATACCCTCACCCGTACCCTAAGCCGTACCCTAACCCTAACCCTAACCCTAACCCCTACCCTATGCCATACCCTCACCTGTACCCTATCCCATAACCTAACCCTAACCATATCCCTAACACTAACCCTAACCCTAACTCATAACCTACGCCGTGCCCTCACCCGTACCCTAACCCGTATCCTAAGACGTACCGTAACCCTAACCAATACCCTACGCAGTATCCTCACCCATACCCTCACCCGTACCCTAAGCCATACCCTAACCCTAACCCTAACCCTAACCCTAACCCTAACCCCTACCCTATGCCATACCCTCACCTGTACCCTATCCCATAACCTAAGCCGTACCATAACCCTAACACTAACCCTAACCCTAACCCATAACCTACGCCGTACCCTCACCCGTACCCTAACCCGTATCCTAAGCCGTACCCTAACCCTAACCCTAACCCTAACCCTAACCCATAACCTACGCCGTACCCTCACCCGTACCCTAACACGTACCCTAAGATGTACCGTAACCCTAACCCTAACACTAACCCTAACCCTAACCCACACTCTACGCCGTACCCTAACCCATACCGGAACACGTATCCTAAGCCGTACCCTAACACTAACCAATACCCTACGCAGTACCCTCACCCGTACCCTCACCCGTACCCTAAGTCGTACCCTAACCCTAACCCTAACCCTAATCCTAACCGCTACCCTACGCCGTACCCTCACCCGTACCCTATCCCATACCCTAAGCCGTACCCTAACACTAACACTAACCCTAACCCTAACCCTAACCCTAAACTACCCTTGATTGCTTTTGCCTCTATTAGATTTCCTAAGCACTAGTGTTTTAAGGAACAGGTTAAAAAGAAAATCGTAATGTGATTTTTTTATAATGTGTTTATTCTTTATCTTATCCTAGTGACTAAAATCTTCTCCATGGCTGGATCCCTAATAATATTCCTTTACGTGCTAAGTGGTATCTAGAGAGTGGGATAGGTTTAATAAATACCCTAATCCTAACGTGTACCCTAACCCTAACCCATACCCTAACCCTAACGCGTACCCTAACCCTAACCCAAAACCTAACCCTAACACGTACGCTAATCCTAACCCGTACCCTAAACCAATCCCTAACCCTAAAACTAACCCTAACCCTAACCCTAACCCTAACCCTTACCCTACGCTGTACCCTCACCCGTACTGTAACCCGTACCCTAAGACGTACCCTAACCCTAACCCTAACCCATACGCTACGCCGTACCCTCACACGTACCCTAACCCGTATCCTAAGCCGTACCCTAACCCTAACCCTAACCCTAACCCTAACCCTAACCCTAACCCTAACCCATACCCTACGCCATACCCTAACCCGTACCCTAACCCGTATCCTAAGCCGTATCCTAACCCTAACCAATACCCTACGCAGTACCCTCACCCGTACCCTCACCCGTACCCTAAGCCGTACCCTAACCCCAACCCTAACCCTAATTCTAACCCTAACCCCTACCGTATGCCGTACCCTCACGCGTACCCTATCCCATACGCTAAGCCGTACCCTAACCCTAACACTAACACTAACCCTAACCCTAACCCTAACCCGTACCCTACACCGTACCCTCTCCTGTACCTTAACACGTACCCTAACCCTAACCCTAACCCTAACCATAACCCTAAACTACCCTTGACTGCTTCTGCCTCCAATAGATTTCCTAAGCACTATTGTTTTAAGGAACAGGTTAAAAAGAAAATCCTAATGTGATTTCTTTATAATGTGCGTGTTCTTTATCTTATCTTAGTGTCTAAAATCTTCTCCATGGCTGGACCCCAAATAATATTCCTTTACGTGCTCAGTGGTATGTAGAGAGTGGAATCGGTTTAATAAATAACCCAACCCTAATGCGTATCCTAACTCTAACCCATACCCTAACCCTAAAACGTACCGTAATCCGAACCCGTACCATAAACCTACCCTAACACTAAAAGTAACCCTAATCCTAACCCATACCCTACACCGTACCCTCACCTGTACCCTAACCCTAACCCTAAACCTAACCCTAACCCATACCCTACGCCGTACCCTCATTCATACCCTAACACGTACCCTAAGCCGTACCCTAACCCTAACCCTAACCCTACCCATAACCATAACCCTAAAGTACCCTTGACTGCTTCTGCCTCCAATAGATTTCCTCAGCACTAGTGTTTTAAGGAACAGGTTAAAAAGAGAATCCTAATGTGATTTCTTTATAATGTGTGTGTTCTTTATCTTATCCTAGTGTCTAAAATCTTCTCCATGGCTGCACCCCAAATAATATTCCTTTACGTGCTAAGTGGTATCTAGAGAGTGGGATAGGTTTAATAAATACCCTAACACTAACGCGTACCCTAACCTAACACATACCCTAACCTTCACACGTACCCTAATCCTAACCCGTTCCCTAAACCTAGCCCTAAGTCTAAAACTAACCCTAACCCTAACTCATACCCTACGCCGTACCCTAACCCGTACCCTAAGCCGTACCCTAACCCTAACCCTAACCCTAACCCTTACCCTCAACTACCCTTGACTGCTTCTGCCTCCAATAAATTTTCTATGCACTAGTGTTTTACGGGACAAGTTAAAAAGAAAATCCTAATGTGATTTCTTTGTAATGTGTGTGTTCTTTATCTTATCCTAGTGTCTAAAATCTTCTCCATGGCTGGACCCCAAATAATATTCCTTTACATGCTAAGTGGTATCTAGAGAGTGGTATAGGTTTAATAAATACCCTAATCCTAAAGTGTACCCTAACCCTAACCCATACCCTAATCCTAACCCGCACCGTAAACCTAACCCAAACCCTAAAACTAACCCTAATCCTAACCGTAACTGATACCTTAACCCGTACCCTAACCCATAATATAAGCCGTACCCTATCCCTAACCCGAACCCTAAACCCAACCCTAACCCTAACCCTAACCCTGACACTCTCCCTATTTAAATCCTTGACACTGTCTTTAAGTAATGTCCTGATGCAGTTCCTACCTGAGATGCTGATGCTCTCACTAAGACCTTGAAGTCTCTATCTGAAAGGCTGACACTGTCTGTAACTAATTTCCTGACTTTTTCCTTAACTAACCTCCTAATTTTGTCCCTAAATAACGCCCTGAAACTGGTCCTAACTATGGCCCTGATGCTGACCCTATCTAAGGCCCTGACGATGTCCGTAATAGACTTAGATGTCCCTCACTGTTGTCCTGATCCTGTCCATTACTAATGCCCTGAATATGTGCCTACGTAAGTCTCTGACCCTGTCCTAAGGCCCTGACCCTGTTCCTAAGTAAGGGCCTTGACGCTGTCTCTACAGTATGCCCTGACACTGCCCCTAAATAACGGCCTGACACTGGTCCCAAGTATGGACCTGATCCTGTCCATAACTAAGGCCCTGAAGTTGTCCCTCATTAAGTCTCTGACACTGCCCTTAATAAGCCCCTGACCGTGTCCCTAGCTAATGGCCTAAGCTATAACTTACAAAGTCCCTAACACTATCCCCAAGATGCTGACACCCTGCCTAACTTAGGCTTTGATGTTGTCCCTTAGTGTTTAAGTGGTCACAAAATAACACCCTGATTCTATTACTAAGGCCCTGAATATATCCCTAAGAAAGTCTCTGAAGTGTCCCTAACTAACGGCCTAAACTGTCTCTTACTAAGGCCTTCAAGTTATCTCTGAGGGCCTGACAACACTGTCCCTAACAAAGGGCCTGTTGCTGGCCCTAACTAACGTCCTGATGCTGAACCTTACTGAGGCCCTGATGCTCTTCCTAACTAAGGCCTTGATGCCGATTCTACCTGAGGCCCTAAAACTGTCTGTGACTAATGGCCTGACTCTTTCCCTAACTAACACCCTAATTTTGTCCCTGATTAATGCCCTGACAATGGTCGACACTACAGCCCTGATGCTGGCCCAATCTAAGACCTTGACGATGTCCCTAATAGCCTTAGATGTCCCTCACTGTTGGCCTGACCCTGTCCCTAACCAAGGCCCTGACCCTCTTCCTAAAGCTGTGATGATGTCTCTACCTGAGGCACTGACACTGTCTATAACAATGGCCGACTCTTTCCCTAACACCCTGATGCTGCCCCTAATAGCCTCGTGTATCTCTCAGTAATGCCCTAATCCTGTCCATAACTAAGGCCCTGAATATGTCCTTAAGTAAGTCTCTGATGCTGTCCTTAACTAAGGCCCTGATACTCTCTATACCTAAGGCACTGACACTATCTATAATAATGGCCTGACTCTTTCCCTAACTAACACCCTGATGCTATCCCTAATTGAGGCCCTGAAGATGTCCCTAATACCTTTAGGTGTTCCTCAGTATCACCCTGATCCTGTCCATAACTAAGGCCCTGAATATGTCCCTAGGTACATCTCTGACGCTGTCCCTAACTAAGGCCCTGATGCTGTCTCTACCTCAGAACCTGACATTCTAATGTCCTGACTCTCCCTAACTAACATCCTGACGCTGCCCCTAAGTGAGGCCCTGACACTCTTCTTAACTAAGGACTTGCCGCTGTCCCTACCTAAAACCCTGACACTGCCTGTAACTAATGACCTGACTCTTTCCCTAATTAACACCCTAGTTTTGGCCCTAACTAAAGCCCTGACACTGGTTCTAATTATGGCCATGATGCTGGCTCTAAGGCCCTGAAGATATCCCTAAGTAACAGCCTGAATTGTGTCTAACTAAGGCTCTCACGGTATCTCTAACTTAGGCCCTGATGCTGTCCCTTAGAGTCTAAGCTGTCATTAAATAATGCCCTGATCCTGTCCATAACTAAGGTTCTGAATATGTCCCTAAGTACATCTCTGATGATGTCCCTAACAGCCTGAACCGTCTCTTCAAGTTATCTCTGAGGATCTGACACTGGCCCTTACTAAGGCCTCACCCCGGGGTTGTCCCAGGCTGCTGGGCAGTTTTCTCTTGTCCTCATCTCTAGCCAGCTGCCTGCCATTGGCCACTCTAAGATTCTGCGATGCAGTGGTCCCACGTGGGATGTGCCTGTGTAGGCTCACCTGCGGGAGGAGAGTCATGGCCACTCCGCCCTCCAGGGGACTGCGGCTCAGGGTAGGAATCGCTCAGCCAGCGTCTGGACACAGGGTTCTGTGTCCTTGTTTGTTGTAAACCCCTTGGAGTTACCTCTAACATTTTTTAAATGGATCTCCCATCAGCATATTTATGATTTAAATTATTTACCACATTAAAATTCAGGAATGACATTATTAGAATGAGCAGGAAGACACAGGATGCCCCCCCCCAATGATCTATTACTGGGAGGATTTAAAATTCTAATGAGAAAACACTCACTCTCCTCATCCTCTTGGGCGTCAGCACAAGGCGGGAATCAGCAGCATTCTTTATTTATCCCTCTGATTTTCCAGAAACTTTCCTTCAAGGAGAAATCTCTGGGCTCTGTGGGAACTGTGAGTGGTGACCATCTGGTAAATCTGAGACTGAAAAGAAAGAGGAAAAGAGATAGAGGAGGAGATGAGAATTGGTGATGGGGAGAAACAGGGGCATCCACGTTCAATCTCAGGCTGAGAGTCTGGGTTAATCTCCAACGAACCTAAGGACCACCAGGAGCTGGTCCCACTGGCCTTGTCACCTGGTATGGGGATTGGGGACAGCCAAACCACCATGGCCACTTTCAGAGAAATAAAGAAAGTGGGAGGGCACCCCTGGGAGCCAGGTTGAAAATGGTCATGCTGTGAAATAATAAGATGCCCTTTTCAGAAAAGTGAAGACGGTTCTCTTGGTTCTCAAAGACTTGCAAATACTGTGTCCTTCTGGAGGCATGCTGAAGGCTTCAGCCTTTGAGGGCAGTAATGGGAGTGCATCTGGGCTCAAAACCATCCAGCACTCACTCCTTGAGGGTGCAGAGGATGACCAGTGTCCACCCCTCGGGTGCTGTGGGGCCTGAGATCCCCTGATCACCGAGGACGGGAGGGGCCGCACAGACACTCCACTGGACCACCGGGGGCTTGGCTGGTGGGCTACAGTCCTTTATCAGATACATGGTTTGCAAACATCTTGTGCCATTTTGGATGGTGGATTATCTTATTCCTTGCTCCTTTTATACACAACTGTTTTTCATTTTGAGGAAGTCCAATTCATCTATCTTATCTTTTGTTGCTTGTGCTTTTGGTAGCAGATCTAAGAAATCATGACCAAATCCAAGGTCATGAAGATTTACTCTCATGTTTTCTTCTACGAGTTTTATCATTTTGGTTCTTGCATCTAGGCCTTTGGTCCATTTTGCGTTGATTTTTGTATATGGCGTGAGGGGAGGTAAGGGTCCAAGTTTATTCTTCTGCATGTGGGTATCCAGTCGTTCCAGAACCTGTGCTAACTGTTTGGGAGAAAATACGTGCAAATGATGCGACCAACAAGGGCCTAATTCTAAAATATACAAACAGCTCATACAACTCAAAAAAGAAAAAAGAATCAAAAAATAGGCAGAAGGTCTAAATAGACATTTCTGCAAAGACATACAGATGGCCAATAGGCACATGAAAAGATGCTCCACATCACTAATTATTAGAGAATGCAAATCAAAACTACAGTGAGTTATCACTTCATAGTGGTCAGAATGGCCATCATTAAAATGTCTAGAAATAAATGCTGGAGGGGGTGTGGAGAAAAGGGAACCCTCCTACACTACTGGTGGGAATGTAAATTGATGCAGCCACTATGGAAAACAGTACGGAGGTTCCTCAAAAACTAAAAATAGAATTACCATATGAACCAGCAATCCCACTCCTGGGCACATATCCAGACAAAACTATAATTTGAAAAGATACATGCACCCCAGCATTCACAGCAGCACTATTCACAATAGCCAAGACATGGAAGCAACCTGAATGTCCCTCAACAGATGAATGGATATAGAAGATATGATACATATATACAATGGAATATTACTCAGCCATAAAACAGAATGAAATAATGCCATCTGCAGCTACATGGATGGACCTAGAGATTATCATACAAAGTGAAGTAAGTCAGACAGAGAACGACAAATACCATATGATATCACTTATATGTGGATTATAAAATGAGACCCAAATGAACCTATCTACAGAACAAAAACAGACTCTCAAATATAGAAAACAGACTTGTGGTTGTCAAGGGGAAGACAGGCGAGAGAGATGGATTGGGAGTTTGGGATTAGTAGATGCAAATTATTATATATAGGATGGATAAACAAGGTCTTACTGTACAGCACAGGGAACTATATTCAATACCCTGTAATAAACCATAATGGAAAAGAATACGAAAAATATGTATATATGTATGTATGTATATATGAATCACTTTGCTGTACAGTAGAAATTAACACAACATTGTAGGTCAACTATACTTCAGTATCAATTAGTTTGAAGGCACTTTTATAAATTAGGCCTTATTTCTCTTGTCCTTTCATCCTGGGACAAATGTATAACAGAAACTAACCTGGATTACTCCGGGATGAACTCATATCACACAGAACTTTAATTGTTGAACAAACCATGAATACCAGTTACACCATGGGATGTCCTGATCCAATATGAAGTTTGTATACCTTGTATCAAGCCTGCAGATTCCACTAAATTTGGAAATTCAAACTGAAATGAAGCCACCTATCCCATGACTTCTCCACAACTAGTTATACAACATCAATTGGAAACCATATACAATCAAATGAATGCAGACAGACACAACTATAGTCTTCCTTTTTTTTCCTTTTAGATAAAGAGGGTATTTAAGGTGATGTCTTGGGCCGTTTCAGGGTGTTACTCAATTTCCTGGGTATCTGCCATGCACACAGGAAGTACACGTTAGTTAAATTGTTTGTGCAACTATATGAAGGTAGTTAATACCACAAAACTGTATACGTAAAGTGAATTAAACGCTAAAGTCATGTTTTGTATTTTTAATGACAAAGAAAAAAAAGTGTAGCGCTGATATTTGTTACAGAAATGAACATTAAAAACATTCTTAGTGAAAAAGCCATACAGAAAAGGCCACCTAGATCCCATATTCATCTTGTCTGCTTCAAATCCATCAAGGTTGTCCAAATGAGGGGGAAACTCAGTAATGGTTCCAGAAAAAGAAAACTGGATCAGGATGGAAAAAGACATTTTCATACAGTTGGGACAGCAGGTGAAAGTTGAAGTGGGGCTGAGTATTAAATTATAATGTAGACACCAGGATTTCCTCATTTAGGGGTTATGTGCTGGTTCCTTGGGCAAAACACACTGAGCATTTTGTGTGAAGTGGCAAATGGGAGTACTTTTTGCCATTATTGCAACTTTTCTGTACATTTTAAATTACTGGAAAGTAAATTACTTTTCTAGACAACCATGTCAGTATCATGCCAGAAAATCAGATAAGACAGACATCAAATTTTGTTATAGGGGCCAAGACTCACCCAGACCAAGTTCAACCAAAGTTGTGATACTTATTTCCCTTGTAGGAGTCCGCATGGTATTAAGAGGCACTGTGGGAAGAGTATATTAGTAGCTACCATGTCTTGGGTCCTGTGGATTACCTGGGGTGCAGTAGAAACTGAGATTTTAGTATTGCAATTTTTCACATTACTTCAAAAAATATGTTAAAAAATAAATTCAGTAAAGTTGCAAAATATGGAATCAATATACACAAATCAGTTTTGTTTCTATACACTAATAATGAACCACCAGCAAGAAAAATTAAGAAAACAATCCCATTTACAATTCCATCAAAAAGAACAAACTATTTAGCAATAAATTTAACCAAGGACATGAAAGACGTATACTCAGAAAACTATAAAGCATTGATAAAGAAACTGAAGACACAATAGAAAACAATATTCCATGCTCATGCATCAGAAAAATTACTATTATTAAAATGTTTATTCTACCCAAAGCCATCAACAAACAGTGCCAGGAAAACTAGACACCAGACTCCAAAGAACGACACTGGTCACCATCTACACTGCACGTAAAACTAACTAAAAGCGCACAGTATTCCACATTAAACCCTTTCTCTCCTGAGGCCCCTGAAGATGCACCCCACCCACCCAGCAGTCAGCTGCACAGGAAGATTCTCCACACTTGCTCATTTTTTCCTCTTGTGGAGTCTCCTCACCAGTGGTTCCTGAGAAAACCCAGCTGCTGTCAGTGTGGACAATGCCTCATGGTCCAGAAACCTAAGCCCTGACAGGAGACAAAGCTCCTGTCTGCTTGTCACAGAGCAAAGTCTGTGGGCAGGGTGCACCTGTGCCCCCAGGGTCAGACAGGTGGGTTCGGCGCCCCCTGTGGGACGTCAGAGAAGTGCCGGGAGCGCCGCACTCACAAACCCAGGGGCCTCATCCGGAAGGCAGTTCTGCTGTATATACTAAAGTTTGGAAATCCAAACTGAAATGGAGCCAAGTATCTCACTGTATCTTCTCAAAAGATGGTTAAGGAGCAATTCATTACAAACCATATGTAATGAAATGAATGTAAACACAAACTTTACAACTTAAACCAAAATTCACTCAAAATTGCCCATAGACAAATTTAAATTACCAAACTATAAAAATCCTAGAAAAAAAAAAGATAATCTACATGATTTTGGATCTGGTGACCTTATTCAGAAAACCGGAAGACAAACCACAAACTGCAAGAAACTATTTCCAAAACACATATCTGATAAAGGATTTGTACTCAAATTATGCCAACAACGCCATTAAAATTTGGTAAAGATTGAAACACACACCTGGCCCAAGAAGATAAACAGGCAGTAAATAAGCATACAAGAATATACTCAAGACGCTGGTGGAATGCATGCACAACCAACTTCGGAAGACAGTTTGGCAGTTTTTTCCAAATCTAAAAAGTCTCACCTTAGGATCCAAGAAGTGTACCTCTTGTATTTAGACAACTGCTTTGAAAAACTGTGTTCAAACCAAAACTAGCATCAAGTAATGCACAGCAGCTCTATTCATAATGGCTAAAAACTTAAAGATATCAATATGTCCTTCTGTAGATGAATTCATAAGCAAATTAGGGCACATACATGTCAAGGGGAGAAGAATACACCACCCCAAAATATGCCCATTTGACAAAAGGATTATTTTGCACTGATTAAGAAACAGCAGACTCAAGAGAATCTTTCAAAACCAAGTAGAAAATGCCCTATTAGGAGGTAAATTTATATTTATGAAGGATATCTCCATTTGTAAGGGTATGTCCCTCTCTGGACCAGGAATTGAATGATGACTAAGTATCAAGAAAAGCTTGTTGGGACTTCCCTGCTGGTCCAGTGGTTAACACTCCATGCTCCCAATGCAGGGGACCAGGGTTCAAGCCCTGGTCAGGGAACTAGATCCCGCAAGCTGCAATTAAGAGCCCACATGCCGCAACTAAAGATTCCACAGGCCGCAACTGAGACCCAGCGCAGCCAAATAAATAAATGTTTTTTTTAAAAAAAAAAAAACCTTGTCAACGAAATAGGCCTGGATGTAAATCTGTGTAACAACCATACCCTTCTTTACTCTGCTTTGCCTAATAACCAACCTTAAATGGCTTCCTCCATTCCCTAATATCTTTCTTTTGTTCTCAGTGGAAGATAGCATTTAAGGTAACGGCTTGGGCCATTTCAGGGAGTGACTCAGTTTTCCTGGGTATCTTTCAAGTATACAGGAGGTATGCATGGTATATATTAAACTTCTGATTGTTTTCTCTAGTTTATCTCTTTTTCATTACAAGGGAGATCTCAATAAAGAACATAGAAGGGTAGAGGGAAAATTATTTTTCCTCTAATATACATGCAATGCAATAGTATTCAGAGATATAAAGGAATGGACCATCAACCCGTGCAAAAAAAAAAAAAGATACATCTAACACTTACATTGCTAAGTGAAAGAATCCAGTTTGAAGTGCTACACACTGTATGGCCTCATTTATATGACATTCTAGAAAAGGCAAAACTGACATGGTAAACAGCGTATGGAATATGTGGTTGAAATAGTCCACATGATACTTTAGTGGTGAATACCTGTCACTATGCATTTGTCTACACCCACAGATTTTTACAACCCAACAAGTAAATTACAATCTATTCAAACTTAGCTACTTAGGATATGGGAGTGTCAAAGACTGGAATACAGAATGTAACAAAGAATCTAACTGATTCAGAAATGTATGAAAAAACTCACTGTTGGTAGTGGGACAAATGGGCTGACCTAAGTTAACTTTGGAAATATACAGAACCTGTAGGCCAAAGACAAAATGTACCATACATACACAGTGGACTCTATGTTCTTTCCATGAGGGGTAGTAGCTAATAATACTGAAACTACTATATCAGTAATTGAATGGAACAAGCACTGAATTTAATAAATGACAAATGGTGGAAGCCAGGTTTCCTACCACTGGAGTGGGATGTTACAGTCAAACAAAGGGAGAAGGTTACAATATCCATGTCATAACAGATCCGGTTGGAGATAGCAGTATAAACTATCTTTAGCCTACACATAGTTCCACATGGAAATCTTTATAATTATGTGTATATGCATAGGCTGGGATACATGCATATATTTCCACGCACTGTCAGCTGAGCATATTTAGCTCCCACATGTAAGTTTTTAATACCATTCTCTAATAAACGGAACAAGGGCTCTTTGAAGAAAGGGCTGATGCTAGGACTGAGACAGTAAATATATGAAGCAGGATAATCTTAAAATATCAGAAAGTAAAGAAGTACCAAAAATTTTAAAAACCCACAAAAGAAAAATTATGTAAAATGAAAACAGGAGCAAATGCAAAAATCTCTCAACAGCCAAAGCAAGAATTAACTAAGCAGTCTAATAATGTAGTGCTGGATTATAACCAAAAGTTTATAATAATTATTCACGTGTCCAAACTGGTAAAAATAAATTACATAGTTTTTGATGAATGATGTTAAATAGAAATCTCCTATGCAGAAAGCTTCTAAACAATTTATATAGCCACTCAGCTGTCCATCAAGGGTGTGAAGCTAACCCCTCTCTCCTCAAGTGTGGGTTCTGCATTATGACTTCCTCCTAAATAAGACACACAGGATGGACATGGGAAAATATTAACTTCACTGTGGGAACACTTGACAAACACTACCTCAGCTAGGTGACCAAAGTTGAGAATATAAGTGAGAAGTTCCCTTGAGAGCCTGTCCTCTTGATATACAGTGAAGAGGAAGCACTTCACCTCTGTGATCTGCTTTTTCAAAGCCAAGTCTAACCACGACAAAAACACCAAGCAAATCCCAGTGCCCGGCAGTCTATAAAATACCTGACCAGTCCTCCTCCACACTGTCAAGGTCATGGAAACAAGGAGAGTCTGAGCAACTGTCAAAGCCCAGAAGAGACTAAACAGACATGATGACCCCATGGCCTTTGAGATCCTGGAACAAGGAAAGGTATAACAAAGGGAACATGAATAGGGACTTCGGTTAATAATAGAGTATCAATATTTGTTCATTATTTGTCATGATTCTGTAGAAAATTAGACAGGAAAAATTAAACGTCAAATAAGAGAAACCTACTGTAACAAACTGGAAATCCAGAAGAAACAGGTGATTTCTTTGTAAAAACTCATTACCAAAATGAACACTAAATTAAGGAAAATACAAAAAGACCAATTAATTACTGAGGAACCTCTTCCCCATACTGGTTATCCTATCACTGTTCCAGGGTTTCCCTCTCCCGGGACAGGGAAGGAACAGGGACAGAGCTGTTTGGCAGCTCCACTAATATCTGGTCCCACCCAGAATCTTCATCTCCCCCAGCCATGCCTACCCAGTGAGGACACCTGAGGAAGGATCAGGGATTATTGATTCAGATATATCAACTACAAATTTTTCTTTTCCCAGCGACTGGACACACTTACTGAAGTAAAATAAATTAGTATTTACTTACTGTCCTCCCAAGACTGCAAGAAGTTCTTTCACTTACTGACAAGTCAGGATCGTTGGTGGTGGTAAACTCAAGTCTCTTTCCTTGGGCATCAGGTCCTCACATCTCAGAGGCTGGCCCAAAACAGCCCATGTGCCCTCAGAAGACACACAGACCTCATTCCTGCCCCTGAGAGGTGGGAGCCCTTGAGTTATGCCATCTCCCTGGCCATATTAATTGCCCATCCCTGAAAAACAATACTGCTCATTTTCTAGTATCTTCTCTCTCATTTACTAAGTGAAGAAACCAAATGCTAGGGTGGTAAGGAAACTCTTGTGCAATGAAGTAATGGGAGGCTCAAGAATTATTCCATGCCATGGAACCCATAATTGGCAGGCTTTCCAGAGGCCACATGGATGCATATGGCTCTCCAAGACAATGCAGCCTCAGTGTGAACCTCCCATTGGGAGGTCCAGGTGCTCCCATATCTTTGATTCTTAATGAATATGAATGTCAAAAGTTTCTAACGACTGAAAAGACAAAGGATTGCAGGGCCATGGTCTCCTGTATGGTTGTTGTGTCAGGGACACACTCCAATGTTTAGAGGATTATTACTTCTCTTGGCAGCCTATGAGGCTGTGAGGGGGAGGACTTTTTCTCAACCACATGGATGTTGGTAGTTGAAACTTCTCAAAGGAATGTCTACACTGCCCAGGTAGCTGTTGAATTGCCCGTAACTATACATGAGGGCCTGACAATGCCCAGGCTGGACTGAGCTAGAGGACCACAGATGCCTGCCTGGATAGTCAGAGGTCAAGGGCTGTCCTGCCTGAGGCTTGATCATCTACTCATGCCCACTCAGATGGGACAAAGGATGCCTCCAGTGCCAAGAGGGCCCCACCAGCCCTTAAGAAGGCAGCAGCTGGGGGCTGGCAGGTCACTGCACCCAGTCCTGTATAAATCCACACATGTCCACTGAGTGCCCTCCTGTCTGGGCTGTGCTGGAATCTGAGGCTGCCCAGGCAGGGTAGGGCCAGCATCACCCTTCCCAGGTAGGAGGGCAGAAGGAAACCATGCATGACTTCTGACACCCTCTCCAATCCTTGACAGAGTTTGAGTTGGATAAGAAACAGTCCGAGACAAGAACAGACATTTCATTCTTCTTTCAGAGCCCAGGACTGAGGGAAGGGAGGCCAGAAAAACAGTTATTGACCTCAGCTCCCTGACTCTTGTTTGACCCTGGGCAAGTCCTATCCATTCTGGAGGCTTGAGAGAGAAAGAGAGGGGAGGGCAATGAGGGCCAATTGTGCTTAAACCTAACTCTAACCTTTACCCTAAGAACCCTAACCTCTAACCTTAACCCCCTAACAACCCTAGCCCCAGACCCCTAGACCCTCGCCCCTGACCCCTAAACTCTAATCCCCGGCCCTGACCCTTTAACCACAACCCTCTACCATGACTCTCCAACAATGACCCATAACCCTAAACCGTGACCCCTGAACCCTCACACTGACTCAATCCCAGGCCTAAAGCCCGGCCTAGTGGGTACCAAGGGATGACTGTATGAACTCTCAAAGAAACCAAGGAACTAAATCTTCCTGACCATGAATTTAGCAATGGTTTCTTAGATTTGACAGTAAAGCATAAGAAATGAAAGAAAAAAATAGATAACTTGGATTTCCTCAAGATTACAAACCTTTGTGCAACAAAAGAGGCTCTCCAGAAAGTAAAAAGACAGCCCACAGAATGGAAGATAATATTGGCACATTATATATCTGATAAGACTCTTTACCGAGAATATACCCAGGACTTTTACAACTCATCAACAAAAAGACAAACAATAAAATTTTTGAAACAGACAAATGACTTGCATGGACTGCTCTCCAGGCAAGACATACAAATGGTCAACAAGGACATGAAAAGATGTCAAACATCAGTAGTCATGATGAAAATGCAAATTAAAGCCACAGTGTGATGCCCCTTCACACACACTAGAATAAAAATAAATTTTTAAATAAATTTTTAAATAAATTTTTAAATATATAAATAAAAATAACAAACGTTGGCAACAATGTAGAGAAATTAGAACCCTTAAAAGTTACTTGTGGAGATGTACAATGGTGTAGTCTATGTGTACAAAACTTTAGCATTTACTCAAAAATATAATTACCATGTGGTTCAACAACTCCACTCCTAGATATATACCCAAAATATGGAAAACAGGTGTTCAAACAAAAACTTGTTCACCAATTATTCATAGCAGCACTGTTCACAATAGCCCAAGGTAGAAAAGATTTAAATGTCCATCAGCAGGTAAACAGATAAGCAAAATAAGGTAGATCCATAAGCTGCATTATTCTGTCATATAAAAGAATAAAGTAAAATTATACAGCCACTGTGGAATACTGTATGGTGGCTCCTCAAAAACATGGAAAATGTATGATCCCTTGATTCTGCTCCAGGGTGTACACCCAAAATATTAGAAAGCAAGGACTGGAACAGATATCTGTACCCCATATTCATAGCAACATTATTCACAATTTCCAGCCAAAAGGTGGAAGCAACACAACACATCCTTCAACAGATGAATGGATAAGTACAGTGTAGTATATACACAATGGAATATGATTCAACCTTTAAAACTAAGGTAATTCTCACACATGCTACAATGTGGATGAACCTTGAAGTCATTATGCTAAGTGAAACAAGCCAGACACAAAAAGGACAAACGTTCTATGATTCCACGAGTATGAGGTATCCAGATAAGTCAAATTCAAAGACAAAGTAGAATAAGGTTGCCAGGGGTTGAGGTGAGTTAGTGTTTAATGCCTACGGTTTCATATGGGGAAAATATCTGGAGATGGATGGTGAGGATATTTTTACAACAATGTGAATGTAGTTAATGCCATAGAACTGTATACTTAAAAATGGTTTAAATGGGGCTTCCCTCACGGCACAGTGGTTAAGAATCTGCCTGCCAATGCAGGGGACATGGGTTCAAGCGCTGGTCCTGGAAGATCCCGCATGCCGTGGAGCAGCTAAGCCCGTGTGCCACAACTACTGAGCCTGCGTTCTAGAGCCTGCGAGCCACAACTACTGAAGCCCGTGTGCCTAGAGCCCGTGCTCCACAACAAGAGAAGCCACCGCAACGAGAAGCCTGCACACAGCAATGAAGAGTAGCCCCCGCTCGCCGCAACTAGAGAAAGCCTGCACACAGCAACAAAGACACGACACAGCCAAAAAATAAAAAATAAAATAACATTTTTAAAAAAGCTTTAAAAAAGTGGTTTAAATGGTAAATGTTATGTATTTTTAATCACGATGGAAAAAATGAATGAAATAATCATCAATGTTACAATGTGGATAAACACTGCAAACATCCTAAGTGAAAGAAGCCACACAGAAAAACCACCCAGATCATGCTCATCTTGTACACTCTAAGTCCAGCAAGGTTTTTAAAGTGAGGAAAAGCCCCAGTGATGGTTCCAAGAAAAGAAAACTGGATTCGAATGGAAAATATATTTCCACAAAGCTGGGGCAGCTGGTGAAAGTTGAAGCAGGTCTGGGGATAGGATTATAATGTGGAAACCATAATTATTCCTCATTTTGGGGTTATGTGCTGGTTCCCTGGGAGAGTGGCCCTCCCACTCTCACAGGGTAAAACAAACTGGAGTATTTTGTGAATGTGGAAAACTTGATACTGCTATTTGAAGTTTTTTATACACTTGAAATTTACTAGAAAATAAAGTACTTATCAAAACAACCATGCCATACCACGCCAGAAATACAGACATCAAACTTTGTTATAGAGGCCAAGCTCTACCCAGATCCAGCTCACCCACAGTGGTGATGCCAATCACCCTTGTAGGAGTCCACATACTACAAGAGGCACCATTGGAAGATTACATTGGGAGCCACTATGTCTTGGGTGCTGTGGATGACCTAGATGTAGTTGAAACAGTGGGATTTCTGAATTCTAGTTTTCCATATTCAACCACCAAAAAACTGTTACAACTAAAAGATGAATTCAGTAAAGCTGCAGGATACAAAAAAAAAAGAAAAATCAATGCACAAAAATCATTTGTGATTCTATACACTGATAATGAACCATCAGAAAAGGAATTTTTTTAAAAAATCCCACTTACAATTGCATCCAAAAAGATAACTAGGAGTAAATTTAACCAAGGACGTGAAGGACCTGCACACTGAAAACTGGAAGACACTGATAAAGGAAACTGAACAGACAAAAATAAATGGAAAGATACTCCGTGCTCATGGGTAAAAAGAATATTTTGAAAATATGCATTCTAAGGTGGGACTTTCCTGGCCGTCCAGGGGTTGGGACTCTGTGCTCCCACTGCAGGGGGCGCAGGTTCGATCCCTGGTTGGGGAACTAAGATCCCGCATCATGCATGCCACATGGTGTGGCCCAAAATTTTTTTCTTAATTTTAAAAAATATGCATTCTAGCCAAATTAATGTACACATTCAACACAATCCCTACCAAAAGTCCAACGACATTTTCCATAGAAACAGAGCAAACAATCTTAAGATGTGTGTGGAACCACAAAGGACCCAGAAGAGCCAAAGCCACCCTGAGGAAGGAGAACGGGCTGGAGGCATCTCGCTCCCTGACTTCACACTTCATTACGAAGCTACAGTCCCAAAAATGTGTGGAATTGGCACAAAAACAGGCGCACAGACCAGAGGAACAGAGCAGAGAGCCCAGGAATCAACCTACAGGTATGTGATCAGTTAATTCACAAGAAAGGAGCCAAGAACATACACCAGGGAAAGGACAGTCCCCTCAAGAAATGGTGCTGGGAAAACCAGGCTCCACACGCCAAAGAACAACACTGCACTCTGTCTACACCACACACAAAAGCGGCCAAAAACCCAGTTTTCCACATCAAGCCCTTCCTCTCCTGGGTCCTCTGAAGACAGACACCCTCAGCGGTCAGCCATGCACAGGAACATTCTCCCCACATTTCCTCACCTTTTCCCTCAGTGGCGTCACCTCCCAGCAGGTCCTGAGGAGACCAGGCTCCTCTCAGCATGAACTGGACCCCACAGTGTCCCCAAGCTGAAGCCTCAGGGGATCCTGAGGAGACTCGGCCTCTGTTAGTGTGGACTCGACCCCAGCTTGTCCTGAAACCTGGCCGTCAGCGTGGACGCAACCCGCGTGTCCCAGAAGCCAAAGCCCCAGTGGGTCCTGAGGAGACAGGGCTCCTCTCAGCATGAATGTGAACAGCATGATCTGAACAGACATCCCGCCAAAAAAAGATATACAGATGGTAAACATCATACAGAAACAAGCTCAACATCATATACCATTAGGGAATTACAAATTAAAATCATGAGATATCACAGCACACCTATTAGCACTGCTAAACTCCAAAAATATGAAAATACCAATTGCTAGAGGGTGAGGAACAAAAGGAGCTCTCCCTCATAGCTGGGGGGATGCATGTGCAGCCACTTTGTAAAACAATTTGGCAGTTTTTTCCAAAGCTAAACAAGTCTCACGTTGGGATCCAACAATCATGCTTCCAGTATTCAGGCAACTGCTTTGAAAATCTATGTCCAAATGCAAACAAGGATGCAATTATGCACAGCAGCACTTTCATAATGGCTAAAAACTTGAAGAAATCAGGATATCCTTCAAAAGATGAATGTATAAGCAAATTGGGGTAGATCCATGTCAAGGTGAGTAGAATATGCCACCCCAAAATATGTCTCTCTGGCATAAGGATTATTGGTCTGCTTTAAAAAAAAGGGGGGCTTCCCTGGTGGCTCAGTGGTTAAGAGTCTGCCTGCCAATGCAGGGGACACGGGTTCGAGCCCTGGTCCGGGAAGATCCCACACGCCGCAGAGCAACAAAGCCCATGCTCCACAACTACTGAGCCTGCGCTCTAGAGCCCACGAGCCACAACTACTGACCCCGTGTGCCACAACTACTGAAGCCTGCACACCTAGAGCCTGTGCTCCGCGACAACAAAAGCCACAATGAGAAACCCACGCACTGCAAAGAAAAGTAGCCCCTGCTCGCCACAACCAGAGAAAAGCCTGCACGCAGCAATGAAGACCCAATGCAGCCAAAAATAAAATAATATATTCAATAAAAAATCTCAGAAAACTGAGATTGCTGTTTTATGAAAGACATTTACAATACAGAAGTCGCCATTTATAAGGGTATGTCCCTCTTTGCACCAAAAATAGAAGGATAATTAAATCTTAAGTAACTCTTTTCAATGGAGAAGTCCTGACTTAAATGTGCAAACAATCATACCCTTGTTTACTGTGCTTTGCATGATAACCTGCCATAAGTGGTCTTCCTCCCTTCCCCAGCATATTTCTTCTGTTTTTAGCTGAAGAGCTATTTAAGGGGATGGTTTTGGTCATTTCAGGGAGTGACTCAGTTTTCCTTGCTATCCCCCCTGTATTCAGAAGGTAGACATGTAATTAAACTTCTGCTTTTCTCCTGGTAATCTGTCTTTTATTACAGGGGCAGGGTGGCCTCAACCAAGAACCTGAAAAAGTAGAGGGAAAATTGTTTTTCCGCCCATACACATGCAGTGGAATACTACTCAGCAGAAAGGAATGCACCATCAGCCTATGGAAAGACATGGATAAATCCTCAGTATATACTGCTAAGTGAAAGCATCCAGGCTGAGGAGGCTGCACACAGTATGACCCCATTGGTGACATTCTGGGAAAGGCAAAGCTACATAGATGATAAGCAGATCATGGGGTGGGGGGTTTGAAGTATTCCATGTGACATTCTAGGATGGATACCTGTCACTATGCATTTGTCTAAGCCCACAGATGTGTATAGCCCAAGGGGCCAATCATAATCTATTCAAATTTAGTTATTTAGAATGTAGGCATGTGTCAGGATGGAATACATAATGTGACAGAGTCTAACTGTGTTAGAAATATATGGAAACAACTCACTGTAGGGGATGGGATAAAAGGTGCTGACCTAAGTTACCTTTGGAAATGAATGGAATCTGTAGACTAAAGGCAAAATGGACCGTATATAAAGAGTGGGCTTTATTTTACGAAGTTCTTTCCAGGGTGTAGTAGCTAACAACTCTGAAACCTCTGCACATGTAACCTGGAAAGGAGCAATGCATACATAAATGGCAGATGGTGGGAGCCAGGCTCCTCATTGTGGGAACAGGAAGTTACAGATAAGCAAGGGGAGAGCCTCTGCCCTCATAAACCTGGATCTGGGCTTCCTGGGAGGACGCTGACTGGCCGGGGGAAACACACAGATCTTCACGCTGGGAAGACCCTGCAGACACAGGAACTTCACACCCCATCTTTCCACCCATACCTGCTGGAAACACTCAGCCCTCCATCATCAGTCAATTGCAGCGTTTAAGACATTCTCACCCCCAGGCAGATAAAGGAACATGAGGGTCTTGCTTACCCCTAAGCTGTCCCAGAATCCAGGCCCTGGGGGTGGAGCCAGGATGGGGGTGCCTGGGCTCCTGACCAGCAGGTGAGAGGAAGGAGGAAGACCAGTTCCGAGGACAGAGGTTCCCTCAAGTCTGTGAGCCCAGGAGCCCCGATGGGATTCATTCCCAGTGCGGACATGGGCAGGGCCTGCAGTGGTTCTGTGTTCCCCCTGGGCCCCTTTGATGAAGCCATGGCAACACTGGGCCCAGACGTCTCCTGGCGGTGTCTCAAACTCTGACAGCGGTTTTACAAAGGAACAAGAGAATGGAGCTGAGCCCCTGACGGCCACTCCTTTCTGGCTCTGAGTTGCTTCCAACAGGACCGCAATCACCTGCACATAGTCTGCTGTGACCTACCTGCCCCCATTGGCCTTTCCTCTCCCTCCCTGCGATGAGTCCCGTGACATTTCCAGCCTGGACCCCTCTCCCAGGCCAGACGCCTCTGTCCAGTCACTGCACCCCCATCTCACCTTGGGGGCTAACAGGGCACTCAGGGGACCAGGATCCTGCAGGTCTCCACACCCAGGAGCAGCCCCACCTTCCCAGGTTGCTGAGCCCAGGCACCGGGTGTAACCGAGCAGGACCCTACGGGGCCTTCCCAGGACAGACCCCTCCCCCACATCCTCTGCTGGAGCTCCTCTCTGAAGTACCTGGATAACAGCATCTGATGCACGCTTCCTGAGTTGTTTTACAGATGCTGAAACCACCACCAAACGGAAGAAATTAACTACCTGATGATCATGAACAGGTAGCCCCGGAACTTCTGGTGCCTAAGAATTTAGAGTGTTAACTGCCTGTTACCTCACCATCAACCAGAGAATTGTGCACCAGCTGATCACATACCCTGCGACCCCCCTCCATCACTTGGCCTTTAAAATTCCTTTGCTGAAATCCTTCAGGGAGTTTGGGGTTTTAGAGCACAGGCCGCCTGGCCTCCTTGTATTGGCACTTTTACAATTAAAGCTGCACTTCCCTTCACCACACCCGGTGTCAGTAGACTGGCTTTACTGCACTCGGGCAAGCGGACCCAAGTTTCGTTTGGTAACACTGGGGTCTCCCAGGCTCCCACTCTCCTTGTGCCCCACTGACTGTCATCTGCTCCTCCAGAGTCTTGTTGCAGCAAAAATAGAAATGAAGTTTTCCCTCCCCTGAGAACAAGGAAAACAAAGGGAACAGCGAATAGGCTAGAGAAGAAACATAATCTGGCCTGAAAGAATTAATCACTCCTTGTTTTACTTTGTCACTAATTTGTAGTAACTAGATGTGTACTTTACAAAGCTAACCTCACTCCCTGACGCTATGTCATTTACATTCGGCACCCATCACCCCTAACTCTGTGTGAGTAACATCCCCTGCCTCTCACTCCCTAACCTTATTATGTCCAGCACTTACATTCTATACGCCCTTCATAACAAGTCACCCCCTATAGTTTTTGCATTTCAGAAACAAGGTCACTGGTCGATAAACCAGAGGCAAACGGACGCAATTACCAGACTGCCGGACCCCAATTACCGGGCAGCCTGATGCCAGCTATGACTGTTTTGAAATAATGCAAAGGAAAGGAGGAATGCAAGACCTTCACTACTTTGATCCTCATCCTATACCCCAGACTGCGAGAGCGCCACGTATAAAATCTTCCCTGATTCTCAAGGAGGGGTGCCCAGTTCTTGAGGCGCTAGCTGGCTGTGTCTTCCCTGTTGTCTGGCAGAAGAATAAAGCCATCTCTCTCTTCCTCCAAAATCCCTGTCTCCGTATTTCTGTTTGGCCTCGGTGCACAGGGAAGCCGAGATTTCGACAACAGTCTGTGGCCAGTTCCCACACTAATTCACCTCTACACCCACAGCCCTGGCCCAAGCCCGATCTTGTGCCTGGTTCCTCCATCAGGCCCTGGTAAAACTCCCTGCCCACACGGTGCACCTCACATCCCACCCCAACGTGGTCTTTCTGAAGCATAAACGAGACTGTGACTCTCTCCCACCTGTAATCCCCCAAATGTTTCCCCACTTCCACTAGGGTATCTGCTGGGAGAGACATCTGCCAAGGCCCTGAGAGTCCCTGGCATCCCCACGAGGCTGCTGGCTCCTGGGTTCCCTGACAGTGAGCACCTCAGCTGGCCAGGCGACATGGCAGGAAACCCCAGAACTGCTCACCTCAGGAGGGGACTGGCACGGCCACTGCCTGATCAGAGAGAGCAGAGAAGGGCTCCCCAGCTGGGACACAGACTCTGCACGAGTGGCCTCTCCCTGAGCCACTACATCACCTCGTGTGACTTGAGGGAAGGAAGGACCGAGGCACACTTGGCTCCTAAGGAGGATGGGATAGGCTCAGCCATGTCCCCACAAATTCACATGCTGAATCCCTAACACCCAGGACCTCAGGATGTGGCTGTATTTGGAGATGGGATTTTTAAAGAGGTGATCAAGGTAAAAATGAGGTCACTAGGGTGGATCCTAATCCAATAGGATTGGTGTCCTACAAGGAGAGATTAGGACACAGAGAGGCACAGGGGGAGATCATGACGACCTGGGGAGAAGATGGTTGTCTAAGCACCAAGTAGAGAGGCCTCAGGAGAAGCCAGTCTGCACACACCTTGATCTCAGACAGCATCCAGGACTGGGAGATAGGCCTGTTATTCAAGCTGCCCAGTCTGTGGTATTTGTTATGGAGGTCCTGAGCAGACTCACATGCAGGGTAACTCAGGGCTCAGACTGGACAGAGCCCACTCTCCATCCCCCTGTACGTGAGTTACAGGATCCTCAGGATCTGAGGAGGGGGACCCTGAGGAGAGACACAAGATAGAAGATGCTAGGCATTAACATGACTGCATTCATGTTAAACGTGCCTGAAGTCCATTCACACGAGATGGTTTTGTCCTGTATGTACATCGGCACCTTCGGTCTGAACTGCAGATCTTTAGCTTCACCACCTCCACTGAGAGCATTAGCTTCACCTGCTGTGGACCGTCTCCTATAGGATTTCCAGAACCACAAAGCATCGAAGCTTCACAGGATCCAGAGTCTGTGCGCTAGCGTCTGGGCGACCCTCACAGCAGGGCCGCGCAGCTGCCCATCAGAACCCATTTCCCTTTTTCCTGTTCACAGCTACCCTGCACCTCCCAGCTTTCCCACCCCTTACAGCTAGGGCGTAGTGTCTCGTGTTACCAAGGGGAAGGGGTGGAGGTGGTGAGGGCCTTGGCCAGCCTGCATCCTTGGACGGAGGGCATGATGCCCACCTGGTCACCCCACCCTGCTGGTTGGAGCCCTCACCTGGAAGCAGGGAGGAGAAACAAGGGGGACAGAGCCTGGGACCTGACACCCACCTGCCCTGGACTCTCACAAGAAGGGGACAGAGACAGCTTGAGCTTCAGCCCAGTTTTGGGAGACACTTTGTTCCAGCAACAAACTTCTGCCTTAAAAGCCAAGGTGCTTTACAAACCCCTCCCCAGCTGTCACAGAAAGTCAGGCTTAATCTCATCACACTTTTCTCAAACCCCAGCTCATGGTGAGACCACCTCTCAGGTGATGGTGCTTCAGAGCAGCCCCTTTAAAAGATCCCTGGAGTTCAGCTCTCCCAGCCCTGCCGTCAGTTTAAGGGAGAAGTTTCCTTGACAACCTTGACAAACCTGCTCAGTTTCCTTGACAACCAAGCTTCACAATCTCCCAAACTCTTCTCCTTCAAACATCCCTATTCTAGGCTTGATGAGCCTAAAGTGACAGTGCTGTCATCATGTGCCAGAGAGTGACTCCTCCAAGCCCGTAGTTCCTGGTTACATGATGCTATTGATGATGAAATCCCAGAAGAGCCAGCTTTGCAAGGTAACCACTTCTGGACTCGGCACTGGGTCCCTTTCCACGGACAGAGTGGAGTGGCTGTTTCCACGGGGCCCGTGGTGGAAGAGCTCACCTAATGCTGCCAGGACTTCATCCCTTCCAGGTGATTCCAGGGTCCTCATTCTCCCCAGACCCCCACCCACATGGCTGCTGTCTGTGCCAGTCTATACGGGACCTTGGCAATCTCCTAAAATGAGGGTTATTTTATACACAGGTAATGGGTTGAATGCTGACCCCAAAAGATGTGCCCCCCCAGAACACGTGAACAGGACCATATCTGGGAAAAGGGTCTTTGTATATGTAGTTAAGGATCTCAGGGTGAGGTCATCTTGGGTTAGGGTGGCCCTCAATCCAACTGAGAGAGTCCTTATGAGAAACAAAAGAAGAGAAACACAGACTTAGAGAAGCCACGTGAAGACAGAGGCAGAGACGGGAGGGATGCAGCCACAGGTCTGGGGACGCCTGGAGCCCCCAGAAGCTGGAAAAGGCAGGAAGAACCCTATCCTGGAGCCTTTGGAGAGACTTCCGTCCTCCAACACCTTGATCTCAGATGTCTGGTCTCCAGGACTGGGGGAGGATGAATTCCTGTTGTTTTAAACCACCCATCTTGTGGTCATTTGTTACAGAAGCCACAGAACGGTCACACAGACCCTGCTCTGTAGGATCCTGGAAGTGTGGGTCTCATTAAAGGCCAACAGAGGCTGGATTGTAGAGCCCTTAGAGTCAGCATTGGGCCCCAGAAATCCTAAAGCAATGGCTGGACACCAGAACGTTGAGGAGTCAGTCAGAAGCCCAACCCTAAGGGTGCCGGCTGCACACGGTCTCCCCAGGTTTTTACGCCTGTACATGCATAAAATAAGTATTTCCATCCTGATTCAGGACCTCTGTTATCACCGTTCACGTTGCTAATTAAGAACCCACTAGTTACACAGATGAAAACCCTATCAGGACACTTGCTCCAGTGGTAAACAATTCTGAAGTTGGTCACAGGTGGGGAATCGTCTCCCATGCAGCCAGCAGCCCCCACACAAGGAGCGTCCTCATTGCAAAGCTGGGGGACCGTGAGGAGGCGTCTCTGAGTAAACGTGAGCTGAGCCCCAGGCCAACTGCTGCTGAACTTTTCCCACCCTTCCCAGGTAAAACACCTGAATGTATGCAAGGACTTCAAAGCCTAGAGGAAGGGGCTTGGAGTCACACCAGCGACAACACGCAGGCCGACTTGGTGCCTGCAGGCCAGCCAGGATGGTCCTGGCCCCGGACACTCTTCTGGAAGCTTTCCATTTCCCTGCGTGAGGTACCCCTCCTGTCCCAGCCCCCACTGCTTTTTTCCTTCCTCACCTCTGCCCGGGTAGAAATTCCAGCAGCAGGTATGGGTGACACATCCTCTTCTTTAGCAGGTGGCAGCCCGGCAACTCCTGCAGAAAGTCCAGCAGAGCCCCACTCACACCGGGCCACCCATAGAGCCGTGGGCCCTACTCCCTCCCACCAGCCCAGCCCCGAGACTGCTGACGGGGCAGAGAATATGGCGTCAGGCACAGCTGCAGGGGCTTTTGCTGCCTGGAGGGGTATTTATATTGACCTCAACCCAGGCACACCTGTGGAGGGCTGGCCGGCCGAGTCAGGCTGCCCAGGTCAGCCAATCCTCGCCCCTCAGGGGCTCAGAGTTGCAGAAAATGGGCCTTGCTGCACCGGCCAGGTCCAAGGAACAGGTGTAGGGTCCTGAGAGTCAGGATAGACAAGAGGCGGCAGCCCTGGCTTGTTTTCTAATCATTTTATCTGGTCCATGAGTGGGAGACAACTTCAAGAAGACCCTCTCCTAATGAGAGGAACTCAGGAGTCAGGGAGAGGAGGGGTGGTGGGTGGAGACAGAAGCCTGGTGCCCCGGCTGCAGTGGAAACCCCTGGAAGACCAGGCGGAGAGAGGCCACACAGAGTGAAGCCCAGGGTCACAGACCTGTCGGAGCTGCTGTTTGTTAGTTCAAGCCCTGCTCTGAGGTGCTCTGTGTCAGCTCTGAGCAACAGGTGAGCTGGGGGTGCTCTGCAATGAGGGCTATGTGCACGGTTCTTGTGTGCCCAGCCCTGCCGGGGTACCTGCCCAGGGGAGCTCCATATCCAGGGAGGGGCCTGCCCACGAGAACCCTGTGGGCTGCTGGGTACCTGCTCAGGTGAGCTCCATATCCTGGGAGGGGCCTGACCACGAGAGCCCCGGGTGCTGGAAGGGGGGCGTGTGTATGAGCGTCCTCTCTGTGCAGCCGGCACAGAGTTGCTTAGCAACTTCCCTGTGGGCGGTGCTGGGATGAAATGAGAACCAGGAGATGCTGCGGGCCCTATGAACCCCTGTCCATCCAGAGTGATGAGGTCAGTAGGTGGGTGCTGGCCACTGTGCTGCGTGAGGGAGGCCCCACGGGTACCTCTTGTGTCTTCCTCCTGACACCAGGGAGGTCTCCCCAGGACAGAGCAGACAGCCTGCTTGGGGCAGGTGGGAGCTCCTGGTGACACTGCAGGGGACATGAGAGGGACGGACCAGGCAGGGGGAGGTGGGAGCCCAGGCAGAGCCATGGGGCTCGGGGCCGAGGGGGTTCTTCTGGGTCTGAGCTGGGAGTGGACGTGCAGGTGGTGAGTGTGATCCAAGAAAGCTGCCCTGGTGATGTGCGGCTGAACCTGCGTCAGAGTGACAAGCCTTCCGGATGATTCCAGAACACGATAGTGAGACGGATCCTGTTAGAAGAAGGTAAGTGAATCCCCCCAAGAGGAGGCTCTGTGAGCTGGTCCTGGGGGTGTGGGTGAAGGGAACAGGTGTGGAAGCTGCGGGGAGTGGGCAGTCCCCCTGGGCAGGTGGCGGGTGCAGACCCCACTCCGTGGTCCCACACCTGTGCTTCTGGCTGGATTACTTGGCTTCTCAGAGCCTCAGCTTCCCAGTCACTATCGGGTGATGGTAGCATGGATTGACTAGTAATTTCCTCAGAACAGGGTAGAAAGGGAAATGGAAAATGGACATTCCACAGAACACCGTCAGTATGGGAATCGCAGGCCCTGTTTCCCGCAGGTCTGTCTTCAAGATCAGGAGAGCAAATCCGAGCAGACTTGCAGCAGAGCCTGGGGATGGGCTCCGTTTGGTGGGTCCCCCAGTTTCCTGAATCTCGGAAGGGGCAGCTCCAGTGGACAGTGGCAGGTTCATCCCACACCTGGAAGCATCCAGACCTCAAGGCCCAGCAGCCCCCGAACCCTGTGTCTGGGCCCCTGGGAGGCAGACAGGACAGGCCGGCCTCCTCCTCAGCCCTCTTCCTGCCCAGAACAGGTGAGGTCCAGGCCGTCATTAGGAAGAAGCAGGGATGGGGGTGTCCCATGTGGGAAGAGGACACGGAGCAGCTTGTGTATGTGGACGTCCACACCAGGAATGTGGGGCGGTGGGATGTGGGCACTGGGAGGGGCAGACGGTGGGCCTGAGGAAGCAGGGCGGGGCCGGGAGTCCTGAGGAGGGGGTGTGCGAGCTTTGCCTGTGCAGGGCGTCATACTCCATGGGGCTGCCTTCCCCTGGTCACTGGGGAGGAGGAGCCAAGCAGCGTTGGTGGGGTGACCACACGCGTCCCCAGGCCCTGCCAGCATCGGACCTTCAGGCTCGGGGTTGGGGATCCTGAGGAGCGCAGGTCCAGCCGTGCCCACCAGGGAGGCATGGAGGGGTCGGGCAGGAAGCACTGGTGTGGTCATCCCCTGTGTGGAAGCTCCCGAGCCAGTGTCCAGTGGGAGCTCTCACCTCGCACGTGGGTTTCACGTCCACAGCTCAGATCACCTTCTAGCCGCTTGGTTTGTTTTCCAGACACAAAGTCCTAATATCTCCTATGTCCCCTGCCTGTGAAAAGGCGCGTCTGATCTGGTACCAGATGCTGCCCCTGGTCCCTCCTGACTGGATGCCCAGCAGCCAGTGTCACCGCGTCATGAATGTCAGGGGGTGTCAGGCGTGGGGGGACGAGAGCACACGGTCCAGGCCCACGAGGGGCCGTGCCGTCCACGGAGCTGGTGCTGTGGCTGTACGTGTGCCATGCCCCCACCCCACAGGCAGAGACCACCGTCCCCTTACAGACTGTTACCAAGTGAAGTCACATGGACCCTGCTCGGGCCCTCGCCTGGCGAGGCGCTCTGCCTCAGCAGGGAAGGTTTCCTTTTTCCATGTGGGTTCAAGTAGGCAAATAACAAAACCAAAGCTGAGACCACCACAGCACAGGCTCTGTTCAGTGGCCAAAGAATGGAGAAATGGGAACGAAGTTCACAGACCAACTTCTCGCCCTCCTGGAGAGAGTGGTTTAATTTTAAAGGGTAAAGACAAAGGGAGGAGGAATGAGGCTAATGATGGGGATGAAGAGGCCTTCCGGGGAAGGGGCAGGGATTTTCCCAAGCGAGTGGGGTACCACCTCCTTTCACCCGTCTTTGGTCCTTCAAGTCCAGTCATGGCCACTGATAGGTGTGTCACTTAATATGCTGATATAGTAAATTCAACATGTGATGAGACTCAGGGTCTGTTGGAGGTCACATTCGTTGCCATCTTGGTCCCAGCTGGTTTCATCTGTTTGTTTGTAGCTTCCTTTCTTATCTCTGGACCCCTTAACTTAAATACTTAGGTGAACTCCTGCCGAAGTTGGGGGGTGGAGGACAGCCCTGTGAAAGGTGGGTCCACGGGTTCTGAGCAGGACCTGGAGCAGCTCTGACAACAAGAGGAGGAGGCTGAGACGGGCGGTCAGTCTGACGCCCGCACTGGGGCCTGTGGTCGGCATGCGGAGGTGGTCAGCTGGGGCACGTGTCAGGGAAGGTTCTCGGTGTTTACACAGAAGATGTGAACGTAGGCCCAGATGCAGAGCTGCCTGCAGACGCTGCTACGGAACCCCCTGATTCTTTCCTGAGAAAACTGGTGGGGGGGCATTCAGGCAACAGGGCAAACAGGTTGCTCTGGACGTTCTTGTGGGGAAGTGGGGACTTAGCAATAGGGGCTCAGCCCGCATAACCCCAGAAGCCCTCCCAGGACAGCCCCAGAACCGCTTCTGGAATGGCAAGGAGAAGTGGGTCTTCCACCTACTAGACGTGGAGGAAAGAGCTGGGGTTTGCAGGGCCGCCCTCACCTTCAGGGACTGGTTGGGAGGCTCACAGGACCCAGCACATGCTTGTGGCTTGTGTGCTCACAGCTGAGATGGGGCACAGCACGCAGTAGGGATGCACGGGAGGGAGGGCCCCTGCTCCGGTCACCTCATGACCCTTCATGCCCACTCCTTCCCTTGAGGGTCTCTAGGATGTCTCTTCCCCCAGCGACGAAGGGCAGAACCATGACAGTTACCCCCACCCCCGTCCCCCCAGGGAGGCTCATTAGAGACTTGGCACCCGGCTGGGGGCTGGTCACGTGGTGTTGTCTGCCCTCACCCTCCAAAATGCCAGTGCCCAGAAGGGGAGCCGGGGCTCAGCATGAACCACATGGTTTGTGCAAACAGCACAGGCGCAGGGAGCTGCCCCTAAAGGGAGGAGGGAGGGTTTAGATCAGGGAAGGGAGCTGCTCACCAGCTGCATTAGCTTCCTGGGGCAGCTGTAATAAACGACCACAAACGGAGGCTCAGAGCAACAGAAACCTGTCCTCTCTCAGTCCTGGAGACCAGACGTCTGAGGTCAAGGTGTCCCAGGGCCGCTCTCCCTCCAGAGGCTCCAGGGGAGGGTCCTGCCTGCCTCTTCCAGCTTCTGGAGGCTCCAGGCATCCCTGGGCTTGTGGCCGCATTCCTCCCGTCTCTACCTCCGTCTTCACATGGTGTCTCCTGTGTGTCTGTGTCTCTCCGCTTGTCTCTTAGAAGGACACTGGCACTGATTTAGGGCCACCCTGATCCAGGATGACCTCATCTTCAGATCCGTAACTAATTATACCTGAAAAGACCCTACTTCCAAATAAGGTTCCATTCTCAGATTCTGGGGGGCATGACGTGGACATAACTTCTGGGGGACCCCCATTCAACCCACTATAACACCCAGTTCCCAGATGCCAGCCGATCTTCCTCAGGACAGCATCAGGCTGGTGATGTTCTGTCTTTCTGCACGGAGTTGCCTCTTGTTTCTGGTGGTAACAGTGAGGTTGGGTGGGGAGCGCTTCTGGCTGACCTCCCGGTCATTCCAGGGACCACGCTGATGTGTCCTTCACGGGAGAGTGCGAGCACGGCCAGGGCTCCCTGTGAACACTCCACACTGACCGCTCAGTGATCAGACACCTGCATGGGCTGGACCGGTCCCTGGACCTCTGCACCTTCTAGCACATCCACAGCCTGGTGGACTCTGTGCGGGCCTATGACCAGGAGGTGGGGACCGGCAGGATGGGTGGGAGCCCTCCTGCCTGCCACGTGGCCTCCAGCCCACCACAGACCCTCCAGTCCTGCCATGGACACCCCCATCGCATTAACTCCCAAGAGGGCTTCTGGGAGGGGTGAGAATTCGACCATGAAGAAGACAGGGCAGGCCCTAACTGCAACAGGTGAAGGCAAGAACTGGGGGTGCTTGGCTATTTGTCCCCCAAAGACCCAGGATGTGGGCTCTGACTTGATGGGTCCACCTCCACCTGGGCTCACCTGGGGGGTCGCTGCAGGAAGAGCATGTCCTTGGGTGATTTTCCAACTCTCCCCACATCAGCCTCACTCCCTGGGCCCCCCTGACCCCATTAATAGACTTTAAATAGTGTCTCTCATCCATCAGGCCTACGTGGGAGATTTTAATATTGTGTGGGAGTCCAGTGACCAGGGCCCATGTGTCCTGTGTGTCTCGGGAGGGGAGGGAGTCTCACTCTCACATTCCTTCCCCAGTGCACCTGGGGTCGGGGACAGGAGACCCAGGCTTTGTTCTGGCAGAAGCTCCCTTTCTGTGAACAAGTCTTCCCCCAATCCCATTATCCTCACTGGAGGCTCAGGAGGCCACAGCATCGGGGCACCTCCAGCACCAGGACTCCACCCTAGGGAATTTCTCAAGAGCAAGGACCAGGCCTGGAGGCGGAGGGGAGGAGGGAGCCAGCCTCTTCAGGATCCCCGGGGCTAGGATGCCTCCTACCCAGGAGGGCCTTGGACTCAGTTTAACTTCCATCCGGGGTCTCCTACCCTCCCCTGGTAGAGGGGCCCTTCAGATTCCAGGGCCCCAAGATCCTCCCCACCGACTTCTGACCCCACCTGCAGAGTCGGGGACCCAGAGACCCCCTCCCCGGCTTCTTTTTTCTTGGAGGCTCCCAGAATTCCCTGAAGATGTTATACTCAGGGTTCATTATGCTGAAGGATGCAAGTTAAAATCAGCAAGGATGGGGGGATGAGCAAGGTCCACCTTCCTCGGCTGTGGCAGCCCAGGGAAGCCCACCTGAGTCCTGAAGTGCAGGGTTTATTGGGGTCTGTCACGTCAATGTGGGGACCACCATGTGCCTGACCTTGGCCTCCAGCCTCTGGGGGCAACTCAGGAAGCCCCACCGTGTATCACGCCGTCAGCACAGACCAGCCTGGAGCGAGGCCCATGGAGCATGGACACTCCCAAAAGACTCAAGGTGACCTCCTAGAGCCAGGAGCAGAGGCCCGGCCTCTCTGTGGGCTGGTGAACCCACACCACACAGGCCCTGGTGCAGTGCCCGTTCCGTGTGGTCAGCATGGGTGCACGCGGGTCAGCCAGTGTCTGTGTGTCTCAGCCTGTGACCGCTGACCACACTGTCCTGCTCTGCTTCCAAGAACGAGGCCAATGGAGGGACAACGTGTGTGGGAACAAAGCCGGGTCATGGTCAGGCTGGGTGAGAAAGGGTCCAAGGAGTGAGAACCCGGCTGCCCTTGCCTGGTGAGCTGAGAGCTGACGTTCGCCCTGTGGTCAGTCCATCTCCCCACATCCCGAGGTAGAGCTGCCTTTCCTGCACCCTGGGGCAGGGTCATGCCTGTGTATACAGCAGGACGCACAGCAGTGCACGCAGCAAGCCCGATGCCTGCCCTTGCCATGTAGTCAGGGGCTTGGTGAGGGTGGAACATCACGACAGAATGTGGGCCGACCCCGGGGAGGATGTAGGGCTGAAGTGTTTGGGAGCCTCTGGAGGGAACCCTCACCTGTCTGCACAGGTGGATTGAGGACACAGACCAAGGGTGGGCAGGCGGGCAGCCCAGTCCTGGGTCATCCCTGAGGCTGGAGGAGGGGTGTGGAGCGGGGGGTGATGGCGGTGGGGAGGAGGGGCTGATCGCCGGACAGTGTGGAGACAGATCATTCGAGGCAGCAGGGAAGGTGGAAGACTGTGCCCAATGGCAGGATGGAGAGACCAGCAGGCTGCGCTGCAGGCACGGGTAGCAGGGCTGCTCCCTGCAGGGCGGCGCCAGAGCCCCACACCGCTGAAAACCATGGGGTGTCCGGACAGAACCCCAAAGGATGGGGGGCCATATGGGCGGGAAGAGTTTGGAAAAGTCACCTTATCTCCACATGTCCTGGGGGAGGGTTCCCTGCTCCAGCCTCTTTCCTTAGAGTCTCCCCACCTGGGGAAGTCAGCACACCCAACAGCTGGTCATGCAAGGCTTGGAATTCGTCGGGAGGATGAAAGGGAAAAGGGGGGAAGGAATGAGAAATAAGCTCTATGTATTTGGACAGCACATGACACTCTAATTTCCAATCAGGAAGAGGAATTTCCTAAAGGCTCAGGCTGCCCCTGTAACCAGAATGGGGCTTGAAGCAATCCTGCCACTTTGTGGACGGTTTCAGAAACAAGTTGAAGACACTTGCTCAGGGGCACTGCAATCCACAACGCCTGCAAAGTTGTAAGTGACAACTATTGTAGAAAAATGTCTTGGGGTAAGTAACTGAAAAGAACTTGAAAACAAGGCAGAATTGCAGGAACCGGATTGCAAGAGGTAGATTGGACTTGCCGTTAAAGCACATGAAAGCTGCTCAATATTGCTTATGATTCAGTTGGCCAAAAAGGGTGTACAGGTTGAAACCCATACGACCTTTGTGGCCAAGCAAACATGCGGGAAACACAAATCAACACGACAAAGATGTAGCACTTTGCCCCAGTCAGAATGGCCAACCTCACAAAGTGTAAAAACAACAAATGGAGGAGAGGATGTGGAGAAAATGGAACCCTGCTACGCTGTTGGTGGGAATGTCAATTGCTAACAGCCACGCTGGAGAAGGGTATGATGTTTCCTAAAGATTCTAAAAAATAGAGCTACAGGGACTTCCTGGTGGTTCAGACATTAAGACTCCAACTGCCAAGGCAGAGGACACGGGATCGAGCCCAAGTCCAGAAAGATAACACATGCCACGGAGCAACTAAACCAATGCACCACAACTACTGAGCCTGTGCTCTAGAGCCCGTGAGCCACAACTACTGAATCCTGACGCCTAAAGCCAGTGCACCACAAGAAGAGAAGTCACGGCAATGAGAAGCCCACACACTTCAATGAAAAGTAGCCCCAACTTCCTGCAACTAGAGAAACCCCACACGAAATAAGGAAGACCCAACACAGGCAAAATTAATTACTTAATTAATTAAAAAACAATAGAGTTACAGAGCATACGGCACTACCACTCCTGGGGATATATTTTGGGATAACCATAAATCAACAGGACACAGGAACTTCAACTATTAATGCAGCACTTTTGCAGGATCCTCGACTTGGAAACAATATAAATGTCCTTGGAAGGAAAAAATGGATAAAGACGATATGGTACTTAAGTACAATGGAATAGTACTCAGCTAGGAAATCAATGAAATAAGGCCAGTTGCAGCAACTCGAGTGGATTTAGATAAGATCATTCTAAGTGACAAAAGTCAGACACAAAATGACACTTAGCACAAGATACTATTTATAGGTGGAATATAAAATAGATACACATGAACTAAATTACAAAACAGAAACAGGGTCACATATTTACAAAACACACTTATGGTTGATAAAGTGGAAAGGTGGGGTGGGGTGAGACATAAACCAGAGGGTTGAAATTAACACAGATACCATTCCAAAGATGAAATAGGTAATCGACAAAATCTACTCTATAGCTCAAGAAGTGGACTCAGCACACTCTAGTCACCAGAAAAGAATATATACGACGGGTAAGAATCTTAAAAGAATTTACGGATGTCTCTCTGTAAGTGAAACAAGTGGATGTGCAGCAGCAAGAAAGACAGCATTGAAAATCACCTTTACCAAATGATAAAAATAAATTAAAAAAAAAAAAGACACAGAAAGAAAATGTTACAAAATTCGTTCAGGGGACATGATGCAACCTACATTGACCACATTTAGACCCACAGCTGGATGAGACAAAAGGCTGGACACTCCTGGGGCTGAGAGGATTGGTGAGGTTGGGTGAGCAAATGTAGAACCTTTAAAGTAATACTGTGTGGTACCCATTCTATGGGTCCCAAATCTCCAGGGTCAAGGGTATCTTCCTACAGCGAAAACATGCATGGGAAACCCTGAGGATGGTACCCGAGTGAACGGGAAAGGTTACTAAAACGCACCTCATTTCTCCTCTCATTGTGCTCGGGTTCGCCATTCCAGCTGCTTTACTACCAATCTCCCCATTGGAGACTCAGCACCTTTAACCTCCTGTTTCGTACACTTTGCCATTTGTCCTCAGGAAGAACGGGAAGAGGGGGAACCAATGAGAGAGTACCTCTAGGTGTTAGGGACAGGCAAAGGTCACTCTAATTTCCCATCAGGAAGAAGAATTAACCACAGGCTCAGCCTGTCCCACGGAACCAGAATAGGGCCTGAAGCAATCTTGCGCTTTTGCGGCCAGCTCCCAAAAAAGCGAGGAGACAAATGGAGCTCAGGGGCACTGCAATTCACAAACCTGCAGAGTTATAAATGATAACTATCGTCCAAAAATATATTGAAGGAAGGCAACAAAGGATTTGAAAGCAAGGCAGAATTTCAGGAAACAGTTTTCAAGAGGTAGATTGGCTTCGCCTTTAAATCACATGGAAAGTGGCAAAACGTCGACAATGGTGCACTTGGCCAAAAAGGGCGTATGCGTTTTTTCCTGAATATATTCAGGAAAAAACGCATACGCCCTTTTTGGCCAACCAAAGAAGCGGGCAATGCAAGTCAGCACTACAAAGAAGTCTCACTTCCCATCCGTCAAAAGGGCCATCCTGGAAAACTATGAAAACCAAAAATGTAGGAGAGGCCAAGGAGAAAAGGGAGCCATTTTACGCTGATGTACGGGATGTATATTGGTAACAGCCACACTGGACAAGTGTACGGTGTTTCCTAAAACATCTATAAAACAGAGCTACAGAGCATACGGTACTTCCACTCATGGAGGTATATATTCGGGAAAAAAAAATCGACAAGACAGGGACCCCAAAGCTTAGGGCTGCTCTCTTTAAAATAACCACGACTCAGGGACACCATAAATATCCTCAGAAAGAGAAAAATGGATAACCAAGTTGTGGTACTTATGTACAATGGAATATCACTCAGCCCTGAAATCAGTGTCATAAGGCTAGTTAGCAGCATAATGAGTGGATTTAGCGACGATGATTCTAAGTGAAATAAGTCACACAGAAAAAGACACTTATCCTAAGATATCGCTTATGGAGGGAATGTCAAAATCGCTACACTTGAACTGAATTACAAAACAGAACAGAGTCACACCTTTAGAAGACACACTATGGCTGCTTAACGGGAAAGGTGAGGTGGGGTGATGCATAAAACAAGGGATTGAAATTAGCTCAGAGATCGCTCCATAAGCCAAATATGTAATAGACAAGGCCTACCCCCTGCTCAGTGAACTGGACTCAACACCCCCTAGTCACCGCACAAGAATATATCTGACTAGTAAGAATCTGAAAACCTATGTATCGATATCTCTCTGCAAGTGAATCAAGAGGGTGTAAAGCGGCATAAACACAGCAGGGAAAAGCAGCCAAGCCCCATTCTAAATATAAATTACTTAAAAAAACCCACAAAACAAAGACAGTGAAAGAGAGAGAAATTCTTACAAAATCAGTTCAGGGGCTCTGATGCCACCTGGTTCGACCATATCTAGAGCCACAGCTGGATGAGACATAAGGCTGGACACTCTTGGGGCTGAGAGGATTGGTGAGGTTGGGTGAGCAAACGCAGATACTTTAAAGTAATACCGCGGGGTACCCACCCCATGGGTCTCAAATCTCCAGGTACAAGGGCATCTTCCTACATCCAAACATGCATGGGAAACCCAGAGGTTTGTATGCCGTGAGATCGGGAAAGGCTTCTAAAACGCACCTCATTTCTCCTCTCCTTGTGCTTGGGTTCACCATTCTAGGCGCTTGACTAAACATCTCCCTACTTGGAGAATCAGCACCTTTAACCTCCTGTTTCGTACAGGTTGGAATTTGTCCTGAGGATGAACGGGAAGACGGGGAACCAACGAGAGACTAGCCCTAGGTGTTGGGACAGGCACAGGTCACTCCATTTTCCCATCAGGAAGAAGAATGAACCACAGGCTCAGCCTGCCCCCCAGAACCAAAATAGGGCCTGAAGCAATCCTGCGCTTTTGCGGCCAGCTCCCAAAAAAGCGAGGAGACAAATGGAGCTCAGGGGCACTGCAATTCACAAACGTGCAGAGTTATCAATGAGAACTCTCGTCCACAAATATATTGAGGGAAGGCAACGAAGAGGATTTGAAAGCAAGGCAGAATTGCAGGAAACAGATTTCAGGAGGTAGATTCGACTCGCCTTTAAAGCACATGAAAAGCGGCAAAACGTTGACAATGATGCCCTTGGCCAAAAAGGGCGTATGCGTTTTTTCCTGAATATATTCAGGAAAAATCGCATACGCCCTTTTTGGCCAACCAAGCAAGCCGGAAGGGCAAATCAGCGCTACAAAGAAGTCTTGCTTGCCCTCGGTCAAAAGGGCCATGCTGAACAAAGTGTAAAAACCAGAAAAGCAGGACAGGCCATGGAGACATGGGAGCCTTGCTACGCTGATGGGCGGGATGTAAATTGCCAACAGGAACTCTGGAGAAGTGTACGGTGTGTCCTGAAACAAGTAATAAACACAGCTTAGAGAGCATAGGGCACTTCCACTCATGGGCGTATAAATTGGGAAAACTAAAAATCAACAAGACACAGGCACCCCGAACTTTACGGCTGCTCTGTTTCCAAGAACCTCCACTTCGGTACACCTTCAATATCCCAGGAAAGAGAAAAATGGATAAACAAATGGTGGTACTTGGCACAATGGAATATCAGTCAGCCATGAAATCAATGTCATAAGGCTAGTTAGCAGCATGATGAGTGAATTTACGTACGATGATTCTAAGTGAAATAAGTCACACAGAAAAGACACTTATCCTAAGATATCACTTATAGAGGGAATGTCAAAATCGCTACACTTGAACTGAATTACAAAACAGAACAGAGTCACACCTTTAGAAGACACACTATGGCTTCTTAATGGGAAAGGTGAGGTGGGGTGATGCATAAAACAAGGGTCTGAAATTAGTTTCAGAGACCGTTCCATAAGCCAAATATGTAATAGACAAGGCCTACTCCCTGCTCAGTGATCTGGACTCAACACCCCCTAGTCACCGCACAAGAATATATCTGACTAGTAAGAATCTGAAAATCTATGTATCGATATCTCTCTGCGAGTGAATCAAGAGGCTGTAAAACGGCATAAACACAGCAGGGAAAAGGAGCCAAACCCCATTCTAAACATAAATAACTTTTTGAAAACCCACAAAACAAAGACAGTGAAAGAGAGAGAAATTCTTACAAAATCCGTTCAGGGTCTCTGATGCAACCTGGATTGACCATATCTAGACCCACAGTTGGATGAGACATAAGGCTGGACACTCTTGGGGCTGAGAGGATTGGTGAGGTTGGGTGAGCAAATGCAGATACTTTAAAGTAACTCCACGGGGTACCCACCCTATGGGTCTCAAATCTCCAGGTACAAGGGCATCTTCCTACATCAAAACATGCATGAGAAACACAGAAGATGGTATGCCATGAGATCGGGAAAGGTTTCTAAAACGCACCTCATTTCTCCTCTCCTTGTGCTCGGGTTCGCCATTCCAGCCGCTTGACTAACCATCTCCCTACTTGGAGAATCAGCACCTTTAACCTCCTGTTTCGTACAGGTGGTAATTTGTCCTGAGGATGAACGGGAAGACGGGGAACCAACGAGAGACAAACCCTAGGTGTTGGGACAGGCACAGGTCACTCCATTTTCCCATCAGGAAGAAGAATGAACCACAGGCTCCGCCTGCCCCCTGGAAGCCGAATAGGGCCTGAAACAATCCTGCGCTTTTGCGGCCAGCTCCCAAAAAAGCGAGTAGACAAATGGAGCTCAGGGGCACTGCAATTCACAAACGTGCAGAGTTATCAATGAGAAATCTCGTCCACAAATATATTGAGGGAAGGCAACGAAGAGGATTTGAAAGCAAGGCAGATTTTCAGGAAACAGATTTCAGGAGGTAGATTTGACTCGCCTGTAAAGCACATGAAAAGCGGCAAAACGTTGACAATGATGCCCATGGCCAAAAAGGGCGTATGCGTTTTTTCCTGAATATATTCAGGAAAAAACGCATACGCCCTTTTTGGCCAACCAAGCAAGCCGGAAGGGCAAATCAGCGCTACAAGGAAGTCTCGCTTGCCCTCGGTCAAAAGGGCCATGCTGAAAAAAGTGTAAAAACCAGAAAAGCAGGACAGGCCATGGAGACATGGGAGCCTTGCTACGCTGATGGGCGGGATGTAAATTGCCAACAGCCACTCTGGAGAATTGTACGGTGTGTCCTGAAACAAGTAATAAACACAAATTAGAGAGCATAGGGGACTTCCATTCATGGGCATATAAATTGGGAAAACTAAAAATCAACAAGACACAGGCACCCCAAACTTTACGGCTGCTCTGTTTCCAAGAACCTCCACTTCGGTACACCTTCAATATCCCAGGAAAGAGAAAAATGGATAAACAAATGGTGGTACTTGGCACAATGGAATATCACTCAGCCATGAAATCAATGTCATAAGGCTAGTTAGCAGCATGATGAGTGGATTTAGCGACGATGATTCTAAGTGAAATAAGTCACACAGAAAAAGACACTTATCCTAAGATATCGCTTATAGAGGGAATGTCAAAATCGCTACACTTGAACTGAATTACAAAACAGAACAGAGTCACACCTTTAGAAGACACACTATGGCTGCTTAACGGGAAAGGTGAGGTGGGGTGATGCATAAAACAAGGGTTTGAAATTAGCTCAGAGACCGCTCCATAAGCCAAATATGTAATAGACAAGGCCTACCCCCTGCTCAGTGAACTGGACTCAACACCCCCTAGTCACCGCACAAGAATATATCTGACTAGTAAGAATCTGAAAACCTATGTATCGATATCTCTCTGCAAGTGAATCAAGAGGGTGTAAAGCGGCATCAACAAAGCAGGGAAAAGCAGCAAAGCCCCATTCTAAACATAAATTACTTAAAAAAACCCACAAAACAAAGACAGTGAAAGAGAGAGAAATTCTTACAAAATCAGTTCAGGGGCTCTGATGCCACCTGGTTCGACCATATCTAGAGCCACAGCTGGATGAGACATAAGGCTGGACACTCTTGGGGCTGAGAGGATTGGTGAGGTTGGGTGAGCAAACGCAGATACTTTAAAGTAATACCGCGGGGTACCCACCCCATGGGTCTCAAATCTGCAGGTTCAAGGGAATCTTCCTACATAAAAACATGCATGGGAAACCCAGAGGTTTGTATGCCGTGAGATCGGGAAAGGCTTCTAAAACTCACCTCATTTCTCCTCTCCTTGTGCTCGGGTTCACCATTCTAGCCGCTTGACTAAACATCTCCCTACTTGGAGAATCAGCACCTTTAACCTCCTGTTTCGTACAGGTTGCAATTTGTCCTGAGGATGAACGGGAAGATGGGGAACCAACTAGAGACTAGCCCTAGGTGTTGGGACAGGCACAGGTCACTCCATTTTCCCATCAGGAAGAAGAATGAACCACAGGCTCAGCCTGCCCCCCAGAACCAAAATAGGGCCTGAAGCAATCCTGCGCTTTTGCGGACAGCTCCCAAAAAAGCGAGTAGACAAATGGAGCTCAGGGGCACTGCAATTCACAAACGTGCAGAGTTATCAATGAGAACTCTCGTCCACAAATATATTGAGGGAAGGCAACGAAGAGGATTTGAAAGCAAGGCAGATTTGCAGGAAACAGATTTCAGGAGGTAGATTCGACTCGCCTTTAAAGCACATGAAAAGCGGCAAAACGTTGACAATGATGCCCTTGGCCAAAAAGGGCGTATGCGTTTTTTCCTGAATATATTCAGGAAAAAACGCATACGCCCTTTTTGGCCAACCAAGCAAGCCGGAAGGGCAAATCAGTGCTACAAAGAAGTCTCGCTTGCCCTCGGTCAAAAGGGCCATGCTGAAAAAGTTTAAAAACCAGAAAAGCAGGACAGGCCATGGAGACATGGAAGCCTTGCTACGCTGATGGCCGGGACGTAAATTGCCAACAGGCACTCTGGAGAAGTGTACGGTGTGTCCTGAAAAAAGTAATAAACACAGCTTAGAGAGCATAGCGTACTTCCACTCATGGGCATATAAATTGGGAAAACTAAAAATCAACAAGACACAGGCACCCCGAAATTTACGGCTGCTCTGTTTCCAAGAACCTCCACTTTGTTACGCCTTCAATATCCCAGGAAAGAGAAAAATGGATAAACAAATGGTGGTACTTGGCACAATGGAATATCACTCAGCCATGAAATCAGTGTCATCAGGCTAGTTAGCACCATGATGAGTGGATTTAGCGACGATGATTCTAAGTAAAATAAGTCACACAGAAAAAGACACTTATCCTAAGATATCGCTTATAGAGGGAATGTCAAAATCGCTACACTTGAACTGAATTACAAAACAGAACAGAGTCACACCTTTAGAAGACACACTATGGCTGCTTAACGGAAAAGGTGAGGTGGGGTGATACATAAAACAGGGGTTTGAAATTAGCTCAGAGACCACTCCATAAGCCAAATATATAATAGACAAGGCCTACTCCCTGCTCAGTGAACTGGACTCAACACCCCCTAGTCACCGCACAAGAATATATCTGACTAGTAAGAATCTGAAAACCTATGTATCGATATCTCTCTGCAAGTGAATCAAGAGGGTGTAAAGCGGCATAAACACAGCAGGGAAAAGCAGCCAAGCTCCATTCTAAACATAAATAACTTAAAAAAACCCACAAAACAAAGACAGTGAAAGAGAGAGAAATTCTTACAAAATCCGTTCAGGGTCTCTGATGCAACCTGGATTGACCATATCTAGACCCACAGCTGGATGAGACATAAGGCTGGACACTCTTGGGGCTGAGAGGATTGGTGAGGTTGGGTGAGCAAACGCAGATACTTTAAAGTAATACTGTGTGGTACCCACCCCATGGGTCTGAAATCTCCAGGTACAAGGGCATCTTCCTACATCCAAACATGCATGGGAAACCCAGAGAATTGTATGCCGTGAGATCGGGAAAGGCTTCTAAAACGCACCTCATTTCTCCTCTCCTTGTGCTCGGGTTCGCCATTCTAGGCGCTTGACTAAACATCTCCCTACTTGTAGAATCAGCACCTTTAACCTCCTGTTTCGTACAGGTTGCAATTTGTCCTGAGGATGAACGGGAAGACGGGGAACCAACGAGAGACTAGCCCTAGGTGTTGGGACAGGCACAGGTCACTCCATTTTCCCATCAGGAAGAAGAATGAACCACAGGCTCAGCCTGCCCCCCAGAACCAAAATAGGGCCTGAAGCAATCCTGCGCTTTTGCGGCCAGCTCCCAAAAAAGCGAGGAGACAAATGGAGCTCAGGGGCACTGCAATTCACAAACGTGCAGAGTTATCAATGAGAACTCTCGTCCACAAATATATGGAGGGAAGGCAACGAAGAGGATTTGAAAGCAAGGCAGATTTGCAGGAAACAGATTTCAGGAGGTAGATTTGACTCGCCTGTAAAGCACATGAAATGCGGCAAAAAGTTGACAATGATGCCGATGGCCAAAAAGGGCGTATGCTTTTTTCCCTGAATATATTCAGGAAAAAACGCATACGCCCTTTTTGGCCAACCAAGCAAGCCGGAAGGGCAAATCAGCACTACAAGGAATTCTCGCTTGTCCTCGGTCAAAAGGGCCATGCTGAAAAAAGTGTAAAAACCAGAAAAGCAGGACAGGCCATGGAGACATGGGAGCCTTGCTACGCTGATGGGCGGGATGTAAATTGCCAACAGCCACTCTGGAGAATTGTACGGTGTGTCATGAAACAAGTAATAAACACAAATTAGAGAGCATAGGGCACTTCCATTCATGGGCATATAAATTGGGAAAACTAAAAATCAACAAGACACAGGCACCCCAAACTTTACGGCTGCTCTGTTTCCAAGAACCTCCACTTTGGTACACCTTCAATATCCCAGGAAAGAGAAAAATGGATAAAGAAATGGTGGTACTTGGCACAATGGAATATCACTCAGCCATGAAATCAATGTCATAAGGCTAGTTAGCAGCATGATGAGTGGATTTAGCGACGATGATTCTAAGTGAAATAAGTCACACAGAAAAAGACACTTATCCTAAGATATCGCTTATAGAGGGAATGTCAAAATCGCTACGCTTGAACTGAATTACAAAACAGAACAGAGTCACACCTTTAGAAGACACACTATGGCTGCTTAACGGGAAAGGTGAGGTGGGGTGATGCATAAAACAAGGGTTTGAAATTAGCTCAGAGACCGCTCCATAAGCCAAATATGTAATAGACAAGGCCTACTCCCTGCTCAGTGAACTGGACTCAACACCCCCTAGTCACCGCACAAGAATATATCTGACTAGTAAGAATCTGAAAACCTATGTATCGATATCTCTCTGCAAGTGAATCAAGAGGGTGTAAAGCGGCATCAACACAGCAGGGAAAAGCAGCCAAGACCCATTCTAAACATAAATTACTTAAAAAAACCCACAAAACAAAGACAGTGAAAGAGAGAGAAATTCTTACAAAATCCGTTCAGGGTCTCTGATGCAACCTGGATTGACCATATCTAGACCCACAGCTGGATGAGACATAAGGCTGGACACTCTTGGGGCTGAGAGGATTGGTGAGGTTGGGTGAGCAAATGCAGATACTTTAAAGTAACTCCACGGGGTACCCACCCCATGGGTCTCAAATCTCCAGGTACAAGGGCATCTTCCTACATCAAAACATGCATGGGAAACACAGAAGATGGTATGCCATGAGATCGGGAAAGGTTTCTAAAACGCACCTCATTTCTCCTCTCCTTGTGCTCGGGTTCGCCATTCCAGCCGCTTGACTAACCATCTCCCTACTTGGAGAATCAGCACCTTTAACCTCCTGTTTCGTACAGGTTGTAATTTGTCCTGAGGATGAACGGGAAGACGGGGAACCAACGAGAGACAAACGCTAGGTGTTGGGACAGGCACAGGTCACTCCATTTTCCCATCAGGAAGAAGAATGAACCACAGGCTCCGCCTGCCCCCTGGAAGCCGAATAGGGCCTGAAACAATCCTGCGCTTTTGCGGCCAGCTCCCAAAAAAGCGAGTAGACAAATGGAGCTCAGGGGCACTGCAATTCACAAACGTGCAGAGTTATAAAGGAGAACTCTCGTCCACAAATATATTGAGGGAAGGCAACGAAGAGGATTTGAAAGCAAGGCAGATTTGCAGGAAACAGATTTCAGGAGGTAGATTCGACTCGCCTTTAAAGCACATGAAAAACGGCAAAACGTTGACAATGATGCCCTTGGCCAAAAAGGTCGTATGCGTTTTTTCCTGAATATATTCAGGAAAAATCGCATACGCCCTTTTTGGCCAACCAAGCAAGCCGGAAGGGCAAATCAGTGCTACAAAGAAGTCTCGCTTGCCCTCGGTCAAAAATGCCATGCTGAAAAAAGTGTAAAAACCAGAAAAGCAGGACAGGCCATGGAGACATGGGAGCCTTGCTACGCTGATGGGCGGGATGTAAATTGCCAACAGGCACTCTGGAGAAGTGTACGGTGTGTCCTGAAACAAGTAATAAACACAGCTTAGAGAGCATAGGGCACTTCCACTCATGGGTGTATAAATTGGGAAAACTAAAAATCAACAAGACACAGGCACCCCAAACTTTACGGCTGCTCTGTTTCCAAGAACCTCCACTTCAGTACACCTTCAATATCCCAGGAAAGAGAAAAATGGATAAACAAATGGTGGTACTTGGCACAATGGAATATCACTCAGCCATGAAATCAATGTCATAAGGCTAGTTAGCAGCATGATGAGTGGATTTAGCGACGATGATTCTAAGTGAAATAAGTCACTCAGAAAAAGGCACTTATCCTAAGATATCGCTTATAGAGGGAATGTCAAAATCGCTACGCTTGAACTGAATTACAAAACAGAACAGAGTCACACCTTTAGAAGACACACTATGGCTGCTTAACGGGAAAGGTGAGGTGGGGTGATGCATAAAACAAGGGTTTGAAATTAGCTCAGAGACCGCTCCATAAGCCAAATATGTAATAGACAAGGCCTACCCCCTGCTCAGTGAACTGGACTCAACACCCCCTAGTCACCGCACAAGAATATATCTGACTAGTAAGAATCTGAAAACCTATGTATCGATATCTCTCTGCAAGTGAATCAAGAGGGTGTAAAGCGGCATAAACACAGCAGGGAAAAGCAGCAAAGCCCCATTCTAAACATAAATTACTTAAAAATCCCACAAAACAAAGACAGTGAAAGAGAGAGAAATTCTTACAAAATCAGTTCAGGGGCTCTGATGCCACCTGGTTCGACCATATCTAGAGCCACAGCTGGATGAGACATAAGGCTGGACACTCTTGGGGCTGAGAGGATTGGTGAGGTTGGGTGAGCAAACGCAGATACTTTAAAGTAATACCGCGGGGTACCCACCCCATGGGTCTCAAATCTCCAGGTACAAGGGCATCTTCCTACATCAAAACATGCATGGGAAACCCAGAGGTTTGTATGCCGTGAGATCGGGAAAGGCTTCTAAAACGCACCTCATTTCTCCTCTCCTTGTGCTCGGGTTCACCATTCTAGCCGCTTGACTAAACATCTCCCTACTTGGAGAATCAGCACCTTTAACCTCCTGTTTCGTACAGGTTGCAATTTGTCCTGAGGATGAACGGGAAGACGGGGAACCAACTAGAGACTAGCCCTAGGTGTTGGGACAGGCACAGGTCACTCCATTTTCCCATCAGGAAGAAGAATGAACCACAGGCTCAGCCTGCCCCCCAGAACCAAAATAGGGCCTGAAGCAATCCTGCGCTTTTGCAGACAGCTCCCAAAAAAGCGAGTAGACAAATGGAGCTCAGGGGCACTGCAATTCACAAACGTGCAGAGTTATAAATGATAACTCTCGTCCACAAATATATTGAGGGAAGGCAACGAAGAGGATTTGAAAGCAAGGCAGATTTGCAGGAAACAGATTTCAGGAGGTAGATTCGACTCGCCTTTAAAGCACATGAAAAACGGCAAAACGTTGACAATGATGCCCTTGGCCAAAAAGGGCGTATGCGTTTTTTCCTGAATATATTCAGGAAAAAACGCATACGCCCTTTTTAGCCAACCAAGCAAGCCGGAAGGGCAAATCAGTGCTACAAAGAAGTCTCGCTTGCCCTCGGTCAAAAGGGCCATGCTGAACAAACAGTAAAAACCAGAAAAGCAGGACAGGCCATGGAGACATGGGAGCCTTGCTACGCTGATGGGCGGGATGTAAATTGCCAACAGGCACTCTGGAGATGAGTACGGTGTGTCCTGAAACAAGTAATAAACACAGCGTTGAGAGCATAGGGCACTTCCACTCATGGGCATATAAATTGGGAAAACTAAAAATCAACAAGACACAGGCAACCCGAACTTTACGGCTGCTCTGTTTCCAAGAACCTCCACTTTGTTACGCCTTCAATATCCCAGGAAAGAGAAAAATGGATAAACAAATGGTGGTACTTGGCACAATGGAATATCACTCAGCCATGAAATCAGTGTCATCAGGCTAGTTAGCACCATGATGAGTGGATTTAGATACGATGATTCTAAGTGAAATAAGTCACACAGAAAAAGACACTTATCCTAAGATATCGCTTATAGAGGGAATGTCAAAATCGCTACACTTGAACTGAATTACAAAACAGAACAGAGTCACACCTTTAGAAGACACACTATGGCTGCTTAACGGAAAAGGTGAGGTGGGGTGATACATAAAACAGGGGTTTGAAATTAGCTCAGAGACCACTCCATAAGCCAAATATATAATAGACAAGGCCTACTCCCTGCTCAGTGAACTGGACTCAACACCCCCTAGTCACCGCACAAGAATATATCTGACTAGTAAGAATCTGAAAACCTATGTATCGATATCTCTCTGCAAGTGAATCAAAAGGGTGTAAAGCGGCATCAACACAGCAGGGAAAAGCAGCCAAGCCCGATTCTAAACATACATTACTTTAAAAAACCCACAAAAGAAAGACAGTGAAAGAGACAGAAATTCTTACAAAATCCGTTCAGGGTCTATGATGCAACCTGGATTGACCATATCTAGACCCACAGCTGGATGAGACATAAGGCTGGACACTCTTGGGGCTCAGAGCATTGGTGAGGTTGGGTGAGAAATGCAGATACTTTAAAGTAACACTGCTGGGAACACACCCCATGGGTCTCAAATCTCCCGGGACAAGGGCATCTTCCTACATCAAAACATGCATGGGAAACCCAGAAGATGGTATGCCATGAGATCGGGAAAGGTTTCTAAAACGCACCTCATTTCTCCTCTCCTTGTGCTCGGGTTCGCCATTCCAGCCGCTTGACTAACCATCTCCCTACTTGGAGAATCAGCACCTTTAACCTCCTGTTTCGTACAGGTTGTAATTTGTCCTGAGGATGAACGGGAAGACGGGGAACCAACGAGAGACAAACGCTAGGTGTTGGGACAGGCACAGGTCACTCCATTTTCCCATCAGGAAGAAGAATGAACCACAGGCTCCGCCTGCCCCCTGGAAGCCGAATAGGGCCTGAAACAATCCTGCGCTTTTGCGGCCAGCTCCCTAAAAAGCGAGTAGACAAATGGAGCTCAGGGGCACTGCAATTCACAAACGTGCAGAGTTATAAAGGAGAACTCTCGTCCACAAATATATTGAGGGAAGGCAACGAAGAGGATTTGAAAGCAAGGCAGATTTGCAGGAAACAGATTTCAGGAGGTAGATTCGACTCGCCTTTAAAGCACATGAAAAACGGCAAAACGTTGACAATGATGCCCTTGGCCAAAAAGGTCGTATGCGTTTTTTCCTGAATATATTCAGGAAAAATCGCATACGCCCTTTTTGGCCAACCAAGCAAGCCGGAAGGGCAAATCAGTGCTACAAAGAAGTCTCGCTTGCCCTCGGTCAAAAATGCCATGCTGAAAAAGTTTAAAAACCAGAAAAGCAGGACAGGCCATGGAGACATGGAAGCCTTGCTACGCTGATGGCCGGGACGTAAATTGCCAACAGGCACTCTGGAGAAGTGTACGGTGTGTCCTGAAAAAAGTAATAAACACAGCTTAGAGAGCATAGCGTACTTCCACTCATGGGCATATAAATTGGGAAAACTAAAAATCAACAAGACACAGGCACCCCGAAATTTACGGCTGCTCTGTTTCCAAGAACCTCCACTTTGTTACGCCTTCAATATCCCAGGAAAGAGAAAAATGGATAAACAAATGGTGGTACTTGGCACAATGGAATATCACTCAGCCATGAAATCAGTGTCATCAGGCTAGTTAGCACCATGATGAGTGGATTTAGCGACGATGATTCTAAGTAAAATAAGTCACACAGAAAAAGACACTTATCCTAAGATATCGCTTATAGAGGGAATGTCAAAATCGCTACACTTGAACTGAATTACAAAACAGAACAGAGTCACACCTTTAGAAGACACACTATGGCTGCTTAACGGAAAAGGTGAGGTGGGGTGATACATAAAACAGGGGTTTGAAATTAGCTCAGAGACCACTCCATAAGCCAAATATATAATAGACAAGGCCTACTCCCTGCTCAGTGAACTGGACTCAACACCCCCTAGTCACCGCACAAGAATATATCTGACTAGTAAGAATCTGAAAACCTATGTATCGATATCTCTCTGCAAGTGAATCAAGAGGGTGTAAAGCGGCATAAACACAGCAGGGAAAAGCAGCCAAGCTCCATTCTAAACATAAATAACTTAAAAAAACCCACAAAACAAAGACAGTGAAAGAGAGAGAAATTCTTACAAAATCCGTTCAGGGTCTCTGATGCAACCTGGATTGACCATATCTAGACCCACAGCTGGATGAGACATAAGGCTGGACACTCTTGGGGCTGAGAGGATTGGTGAGGTTGGGTGAGCAAACGCAGATACTTTAAAGTAATACTGTGTGGTACCCACCCCATGGGTCTGAAATCTCCAGGTACAAGGGCATCTTCCTACATCCAAACATGCATGGGAAACCCAGAGAATTGTATGCCGTGAGATCGGGAAAGGCTTCTAAAACGCACCTCATTTCTCCTCTCCTTGTGCTCGGGTTCGCCATTCTAGGCGCTTGACTAAACATCTCCCTACTTGTAGAATCAGCACCTTTAACCTCCTGTTTCGTACAGGTTGCAATTTGTCCTGAGGATGAACGGGAAGACGGGGAACCAACGAGAGACTAGCCCTAGGTGTTGGGACAGGCACAGGTCACTCCATTTTCCCATCAGGAAGAAGAATGAACCACAGGCTCAGCCTGCCCCCCAGAACCAAAATAGGGCCTGAAGCAATCCTGCGCTTTTGCGGCCAGCTCCCAAAAAAGCGAGGAGACAAATGGAGCTCAGGGGCACTGCAATTCACAAACGTGCAGAGTTATCAATGAGAACTCTCGTCCACAAATATATGGAGGGAAGGCAACGAAGAGGATTTGAAAGCAAGGCAGATTTGCAGGAAACAGATTTCAGGAGGTAGATTTGACTCGCCTGTAAAGCACATGAAATGCGGCAAAAAGTTGACAATGATGCCGATGGCCAAAAAGGGCGTATGCTTTTTTCCCTGAATATATTCAGGAAAAAACGCATACGCCCTTTTTGGCCAACCAAGCAAGCCGGAAGGGCAAATCAGCACTACAAGGAATTCTCGCTTGTCCTCGGTCAAAAGGGCCATGCTGAAAAAAGTGTAAAAACCAGAAAAGCAGGACAGGCCATGGAGACATGGGAGCCTTGCTACGCTGATGGGCGGGATATAAATTGCCAACAGGCACTCTGGAGAAGAGTACGGTGTGTCCTGAAACAAGTAATAAACACAGCGTAGAGAGCATAGGACACTTCCACTCATGGGCGTATAAATTGGGAAAAGTAAAAATCAACAAGACACAGGCACCCTAAAGTTTACGGCTGCTCTGTTTCCAAGAACCTCCACTTCGGTACACCTTCAATATCCCAGGAAAGAGAAAAATGGATAAAGAAATGGTGGTACTTGGCACAATGGAATATCACTCAGCCATGAAATCAATGTCATAAGGCTAGTTAGCAGCATGATGAGTGGATTTAGGTACGATGATTCTAAGTGAAATAAGTCACACAGAAAAAGACACTTATCCTAAGATATCGCTTATAGAGGGAATGTCAAAATCGCTACACTTGAACTGAATTACAAAACAGAACATAGTCACACCTTTAGAAGACACACTATGGCTGCTTAACGGGAAAGGTGAGGTGGGGTGATGCATAAAACAAGGGTTTGAAATTAGCTCAGACACCGCTCCATAAGCCAAATATGTAATAGACAAGGCCTACTCCCTGCTCAGTGAACTGGACTCAACACCCCCTAGTCACCGCACAAGAATATATCTGACTAGTAAGAATCTGAAAACCTATGTATCGATATCTCTCTGCAAGTGAATCAAGAGGGTGTAAAGCGGCATCAACACAGCAGGGAAAAGCAGCCAAGACCCATTCTAAACATAAATTACTTAAAAAAACCCACAAAACAAAGACAGTGAAAGAGAGAGAAATTCTTACAAAATCCGTTCAGGGTCTCTGATGCAACCTGGATTGACCATATCTAGACCCACAGCTGGATGAGACATAAGGCTGGACACTCTTGGGGCTGAGAGGATTGGTGAGGTTGGGTGAGCAAATGCAGATACTTTAAAGTAACTCCACGGGGTACCCACCCCATGGGTCTCAAATCTCCAGGTACAAGGGCATCTTCCTACATCAAAACATGCATGGGAAACACAGAAGATGGTATGCCATGAGATCGGGAAAGGTTTCTAAAACGCACCTCATTTCTCCTCTCCTTGTGCTCGGGTTCGCCATTCCAGCCGCTTGACTAACCATCTCCCTACTTGGAGAATCAGCACCTTTAACCTCCTGTTTCGTACAGGTTGTAATTTGTCCTGAGGATGAACGGGAAGACGGGGAACCAACGAGAGACAAACGCTAGGTGTTGGGACAGGCACAGGTCACTCCATTTTCCCATCAGGAAGAAGAATGAACCACAGGCTCCGCCTGCCCCCTGGAAGCCGAATAGGGCCTGAAACAATCCTGCGCTTTTGCGGCCAGCTCCCAAAAAAGCGAGTAGACAAATGGAGCTCAGGGGCACTGCAATTCACAAACGTGCAGAGTTATAAAGGAGAACTCTCGTCCACAAATATATTGAGGGAAGGCAACGAAGAGGATTTGAAAGCAAGGCAGATTTGCAGGAAACAGATTTCAGGAGGTAGATTCGACTCGCCTTTAAAGCACATGAAAAACGGCAAAACGTTGACAATGATGCCCTTGGCCAAAAAGGTCGTATGCGTTTTTTCCTGAATATATTCAGGAAAAATCGCATACGCCCTTTTTGGCCAACCAAGCAAGCCGGAAGGGCAAATCAGTGCTACAAAGAAGTCTCGCTTGCCCTCGGTCAAAAATGCCATGCTGAAAAAAGTGTAAAAACCAGAAAAGCAGGACAGGCCATGGAGACATGGGAGCCTTGCTACGCTGATGGGCGGGATGTAAATTGCCAACAGGCACTCTGGAGAAGTGTACGGTGTGTCCTGAAACAAGTAATAAACACAGCTTAGAGAGCATAGGGCACTTCCACTCATGGGCGTATAAATTGGGAAAACTAAAAATCAACAAGACACAGGCACCCCAAACTTTACGGCTGCTCTGTTTCCAAGAACCTCCACTTCAGTACACCTTCAATATCCCAGGAAAGAGAAAAATGGATAAACAAATGGTGGTACTTGGCACAATGGAATATCACTCAGCCATGAAATCAATGTCATAAGGCTAGTTAGCAGCATGATGAGTGGATTTAGCGACGATGATTCTAAGTGAAATAAGTCACTCAGAAAAAGGCACTTATCCTAAGATATCGCTTATAGAGGGAATGTCAAAATCGCTACGCTTGAACTGAATTACAAAACAGAACAGAGTCACACCTTTAGAAGACACACTATGGCTGCTTAACGGGAAAGGTGAGGTGGGGTGATGCATAAAACAAGGGTTTGAAATTAGCTCAGAGACCGCTCCATAAGCCAAATATGTAATAGACAAGGCCTACCCCCTGCTCAGTGAACTGGACTCAACACCCCCTAGTCACCGCACAAGAATATATCTGACTAGTAAGAATCTGAAAACCTATGTATCGATATCTCTCTGCAAGTGAATCAAGAGGGTGTAAAGCGGCATAAACACAGCAGGGAAAAGCAGCAAAGCCCCATTCTAAACATAAATTACTTAAAAATCCCACAAAACAAAGACAGTGAAAGAGAGAGAAATTCTTACAAAATCAGTTCAGGGGCTCTGATGCCACCTGGTTCGACCATATCTAGAGCCACAGCTGGATGAGACATAAGGCTGGACACTCTTGGGGCTGAGAGGATTGGTGAGGTTGGGTGAGCAAACGCAGATACTTTAAAGTAATACCGCGGGGTACCCACCCCATGGGTCTCAAATCTCCAGGTACAAGGGCATCTTCCTACATCAAAACATGCATGGGAAACCCAGAGGTTTGTATGCCGTGAGATCGGGAAAGGCTTCTAAAACGCACCTCATTTCTCCTCTCCTTGTGCTCGGGTTCACCATTCTAGCCGCTTGACTAAACATCTCCCTACTTGGAGAATCAGCACCTTTAACCTCCTGTTTCGTACAGGTTGCAATTTGTCCTGAGGATGAACGGGAAGACGGGGAACCAACTAGAGACTAGCCCTAGGTGTTGGGACAGGCACAGGTCACTCCATTTTCCCATCAGGAAGAAGAATGAACCACAGGCTCAGCCTGCCCCCCAGAACCAAAATAGGGCCTGAAGCAATCCTGCGCTTTTGCAGACAGCTCCCAAAAAAGCGAGTAGACAAATGGAGCTCAGGGGCACTGCAATTCACAAACGTGCAGAGTTATAAATGATAACTCTCGTCCACTAATATATTGAGGGAAGGCAACGAAGAGGATTTGAAAGCAAGGCAGATTTGCAGGAAACAGATTTCAGGAGGTAGATTCGACTCGCCTTTAAAGCACATGAAAAACGGCAAAACGTTGACAATGATGCCCTTGGCCAAAAAGGGCGTATGCGTTTTTTCCTGAATATATTCAGGAAAAAACGCATACGCCCTTTTTAGCCAACAAAGCAAGCCGGAAGGGCAAATCAGTGCTACAAAGAAGTCTCGCTTGCCCTCGGTCAAAAGGGCCATGCTGAACAAACAGTAAAAACCAGAAAAGCAGGACAGGCCATGGAGACATGGGAGCCTTGCTACGCTGATGGGCGGGATGTAAATTGCCAACAGGCACTCTGGAGATGAGTACGGTGTGTCCTGAAACAAGTAATAAACACAGCGTTGAGAGCATAGGGCACTTCCACTCATGGGCATATAAATTGGGAAAACTAAAAATCAACAAGACACAGGCACCCCGAACTTTACGGCTGCTCTGTTTCCAAGAACCTCCACTTTGTTACGCCTTCAATATCCCAGGAAAGAGAAAAATGGATAAACAAATGGTGGTACTTGGCACAATGGAATATCACTCAGCCATGAAATCAGTGTCATCAGGCTAGTTAGCACCATGATGAGTGGATTTAGATACGATGATTCTAAGTGAAATAAGTCACACAGAAAAAGACACTTATCCTAAGATATCGCTTATAGAGGGAATGTCAAAATCGCTACACTTGAACTGAATTACAAAACAGAACAGAGTCACACCTTTAGAAGACACACTATGGCTGCTTAACGGAAAAGGTGAGGTGGGGTGATACATAAAACAGGGGTTTGAAATTAGCTCAGAGACCACTCCATAAGCCAAATATATAATAGACAAGGCCTACTCCCTGCTCAGTGAACTGGACTCAACACCCCCTAGTCACCGCACAAGAATATATCTGACTAGTAAGAATCTGAAAACCTATGTATCGATATCTCTCTGCAAGTGAATCAAGAGGGTGTAAAGCGGCATAAACACAGCAGGGAAAAGCAGCCAAGCTCCATTCTAAACATAAATAACTTAAAAAAACCCACAAAACAAAGACAGTGAAAGAGAGAGAAATTCTTACAAAATCCGTTCAGGGTCTCTGATGCAACCTGGATTGACCATATCTAGACCCACAGCTGGATGAGACATAAGGCTGGACACTCTTGGGGCTGAGAGGATTGGTGAGGTTGGGTGAGCAAACGCAGATACTTTAAAGTAATACTGCGGGGTACCCACCCCATGGGTCTCAAATCTCCAGGTACAAGGGCATCTTCCTACATCCAAACATGCATGGGAAACCCAGAGAATTGTATGCCGTGAGATCGGGAGAGGCTTCTAAAACGCACCTCATTTCTCCATTCCTTGTGCTCGGGTTCGCCATTCTAGGCGCTTGACTAAACATCTCCCTACTTGTAGAATCAGCATCTTTAACCTCCTGTTTCGTACAGGTTGCAATTTGTCCTGAGGATGAACGGGAAGACGGGGAACCAACGAGAGACTAGCCCTAGGTGTTGGGACAGGCACAGGTCACTCCATTTTCCCATCAGGAAGAAGAATGAACCACAGGCTCCGCCGGCCCCATGGAAGCCGAATAGCGCCTGAAGCAATCCTGCGCTTTTGCGGCCAGCTCACAAAAAAGCGAGGAGACAAATGGAGCTCAGGGGCACTGCAATTGAGAAACTTGCAGAGTTATAAATGAGAACTCTCGTCCACAAATATATTGAGGGAAGGCAACGAAGAGGATTTGAAAGCAAGGCAGATTTGCAGGAAACAGATTTCAGGAGGTAGATTCGACTTGCCTTTAAAGCACATGAAAAGCGGCAAAACGTTGACAATGATGCCATTGGCCAAAAAGGGCGTATGCGTTTTTTCCTGAATATATTCAGGAAAAAACGCATACGCCCTTTTTGGCCAACCAAGCAAGCCGGAAGGGCAAATCAGTGCTACAAAGAAGTCTCGCTTGCCCTCGGTCAAAAGTGCCATGCTGAAAAAAGTGTAAAAACCAGAAAAGCAGGACAGGCCATGGAGACATGGGAGCCTTGCTACGCTGATGGGCGGGATGTAAATTGCCAACAGGCACTCTGGAGAAGTGTACGATGTGTCCTGAAACAAATAATAAACACAGCTTAAAGAGCATAGGGCACTTCCACTCATGGGCGTATAAATTGGAAAAACTAAAACTCAACAAGACACAGGCACCCCAAACTTTACGGCTGCTCTGTTGCCAAGAACCTCCGCTTCGGTACATGTTCAATATCCTAGGAAAGAGAAAAATGGATAAACAAATGGTGGTACTTGGCACAATGGAATATCACTCAGCCATGAAATCAATGTCATAAGGCTAGTTAGCAGCATGATGAGTGGATTTAGGTACGATGATTCTAAGTGAAATAAGTCACTCAGAAAAAGGCACTTATCCTAAGATATCGCTTATAGAGGGAATGTCAAAATCGCTACACTTGAACTGAATTACAAAACAGAACAGAGTCACACCATTAGAAGACACACTATGGCTGCTTAACAGGAAAGGTGAGGTGGGGTGATGCATAAAACAAGGGTTTGAAATTAGCTCAGAGACCGCTCCATAAGCCAAATATGTAATAGACAAGGCCTACTCCCTGCTCAGTGAACTGGACTCAACACCCCCTAGTCACCGCACAAGAATATATCTGACTAGTAAGAATCTGAAAACCTATGTATCGATATCTCTCTGCAAGTGAATCAAGAGGGTGTAAAGCGGCATAAACACAGCAGGGAAAAGCAGCCAAGACACATTCTAAACATAAATTACTTTACAAATCCCACAAAACAAAGACAGTGAAAGAGAGAGAAATTCTTACAAAATCCGTTCAAGGTCTCTGATACAACCTGGATTGACCATATCTAGACCCACAGCTGGATGAGACATAAGGCTGGACACTCTTGGGGCTGAGAGGATTGGTGAGGTTGGGTGAGAAAATGCAGATACTTTAAAGTAAAACCGCGGGGTACACACCCCATGGGTCTCAAATCTCCAGGTACAAGGGCATCTTCCTACATCAAAACATGCATGAGAAACACAGAAGATGGTATGCCATGAGATCGGGAAAGGTTTCTAAAACGCACCTCATTTCTCCTCTCCTTGTGCTCGGGTTCGCCATTCAAGCCGCTTGACTAACCATCTCCCTACTTGGAGAATCAGCACCTTTAACCTCCTGTTTCGTACAGGTTGTAATTTGTCCTGAGGATGAACGGGAAGACGGGGAACCAACGAGAGACAAACCCTAGGTGTTGGGACAGGCACAGGTCACTCCATTTTCCCATCAGGAAGAAGAATGAACCACAGGCTCCGCCTGCCCCCTGGAAGCCGAATAGGGCCTGAAACAATCCTGCGCTTTTGCGGCCAGCTCCCAAAAAAGCGAGTAGACAAATGGAGCTCAGGGGCACTGCAATTCACAAACGTGCAGAGTTATAAATGAGAACTCTCGTCCACAAATATATAGAGGGAAGGCAACGAAGAGGATTTGAAAGCAAGGCAGATTTGCAGGAAACAGATTTCAGGAGGTAGATTCGACTCGCCTGTAACGCACATGAAAAGCGGCAAAACGTTGACAATAATGCCCTTGGCCAAAAAGGTCGTATGCGTTTTTTCCTGAATATATTCAGGAAAAATATCATACGACCTTTTTGGCCAACCAAGCAAGCCGGAAGGGCAAATCAGTGCTACAAAGAAGTCTCGCTTGCCCTCGGTCAAAAATGCCATGCTGAAAAAAGTGTAAAAACCAGAAAAGCAGGACAGGCCATGGAGACATGGGAGCCTTGCTACGCTGATGGGCGGGATGTAAATTGCCAACAGGCACTCTGGAGAAGTGTACGGTGTGTCCTGAAACAAGTAATAAACACAGCTTAGAGAGCATAGGGCACTTCCACTCATGGGTGTATAAATTGGGAAAACTAAAAATCAACAAGACACAGGCACCCCAAACTTTACGGCTGCTCTGTTTCCAAGAACCTCCACTTCAGTACACCTTCAATATCCCAGGAAAGAGAAAAATGGATAAACAAATGGTGGTACTTGGCACAATGGAATATCACTCAGCCATGAAATCAATGTCATAAGGCTAGTTAGCAGCATGATGAGTGGATTTAGCGACGATGATTCTAAGTAAAATAAGTCACTCAGAAAAAGACACTTATCCTAAGATATCGCTTATAGAGGGAATGTCAAAATCGCTACGCTTGAACTGAATTACAAAACAGAACAGAGTCACACCTTTAGAAGACACACTATGGCTGCTTAACGGGAAAGGTGAGGTGGGGTGATGCATAAAACAAGGGTTTGAAATTAGCTCAGAGACCGCTCCATAAGCCAAATATGTAATAGACAAGGCCTACTCCCTGCTCAGTGAACTGGACTCAACACCCCCTAGTCACCGCACAAGAATATATCTGACTAGTAAGAATCTGAAAACCTATGTATCGATATCTCTCTGCAAGTGAATCAAGAGGGTGTAAAGCGGCATAAACACAGCAGGGAAAAGCAGCCAAGACACATTCTAAACATAAATTACTTTACAAATCCCACAAAACAAAGACAGTGAAAGAGAGAGAAATTCTTACAAAATCCGTTCAAGGTCTCTGATACAACCTGGATTGACCATATCTAGACCCACAGCTGGATGAGACATAAGGCTGGACACTCTTGGGGCTGAGAGGATTGGTGAGGTTGGGTGAGAAAATGCAGATACTTTAAAGTAAAACCGCGGGGTACACACCCCATGGGTCTCAAATCTCCAGGTACAAGGGCATCTTCCTACATCAAAACATGCATGAGAAACACAGAAGATGGTATGCCATGAGATCGGGAAAGGTTTCTAAAACGCACCTCATTTCTCCTCTCCTTGTGCTCGGGTTCGCCATTCAAGCCGCTTGACTAACCATCTCCCTACTTGGAGAATCAGCACCTTTAACCTCCTGTTTCGTACAGGTTGTAATTTGTCCTGAGGATGAACGGGAAGACGGGGAACCAACGAGAGACAAACCCTAGGTGTTGGGACAGGCACAGGTCACTCCATTTTCCCATCAGGAAGAAGAATGAACCACAGGCTCCGCCTGCCCCCTGGAAGCCGAATAGGGCCTGAAACAATCCTGCGCTTTTGCGGCCAGCTCCCAAAAAAGCGAGTAGACAAATGGAGCTCAGGGGCACTGCAATTCACAAACGTGCAGAGTTATAAATGAGAACTCTCGTCCACAAATATATAGAGGGAAGGCAACGAAGAGGATTTGAAAGCAAGGCAGATTTGCAGGAAACAGATTTCAGGAGGTAGATTCGACTCGCCTTTAAAGCACATGAAAAGCGGCAAAACGTTGACAATAATGCCCTTGGCCAAAAAGGTCGTATGCGTTTTTTCCTGAATATATTCAGGAAAAATCGCATACGACCTTTTTGGCCAACCAAGCAAGCCGGAAGGGCAAATCAGTGCTACAAAGAAGTCTCGCTTGCCCTCGGTCAAAAATGCCATGCTGAAAAAAGTGTAAAAACCAGAAAAGCAGGACAGGCCATGGAGACATGGGAGCCTTGCTACGCTGATGGGCGGGATGTAAATTGCCAACAGGCACTCTGGAGAAGAGTACGGTGTGTCCTGAAACAAGTAATAAACACAGCTTAGAGAGCATAGGGCACTTCCACTCATGGGTGTATAAATTGGGAAAACTAAAAATCAACAAGACACAGGCACCCCAAACTTTACGGCTGCTCTGTTTCCAAGAACCTCCACTTCAGTACACCTTCAATATCCCAGGAAAGAGAAAAATGGATAAACAAATGGTGGTACTTGGCACAATGGAATATCACTCAGCCATGAAATCAATGTCATAAGGCTAGTTAGCAGCATGATGAGTGGATTTAGCGACGATGATTCTAAGTAAAATAAGCCACTCAGAAAAAGACACTTATCCTAAGATATCGCTTATAGAGGGAATGTCAAAATCGCTACGCTTGAACTGAATTACAAAACAGAACAGAGTCACACCTTTAGAAGACACACTATGGCTGCTTAACGGGAAAGGTGAGGTGGGGTGATGCATAAAACAAGGGTTTGAAATTAGCTCAGAGACCGCACCATAAGCCAAATATGTAATAGACAAGGCCTACCCCCTGCTCAGTGAACTGGACTCAACACCCCCTAGTCACCGCACAAGAATATATCTGACTAGTAAGAATCTGAAAACCTATGTATCGATATCTCTCTGCAAGTGAATCAAGAGGGTGTAAAGCGGCATAAACACAGCAGGGAAAAGCAGCCAAGACACATTCTAAACATAAATTACTTTACAAATCCCACAAAACAAAGACAGTGAAAGAGAGAGAAATTCTTACAAAATCCGTTCAAGGTCTCTGATACAACCTGGATTGACCATATCTAGACCCACAGCTGGATGAGACATAAGGCTGGACACTCTTGGGGCTGAGAGGATTGGTGAGGTTGGGTGAGAAAATGCAGATACTTTAAAGTAAAACCGCGGGGTACACACCCCATGGGTCTCAAATCTCCAGGTACAAGGGCATCTTCCTACATCAAAACATGCATGAGAAACACAGAAGATGGTATGCCATGAGATCGGGAAAGGTTTCTAAAACGCACCTCATTTCTCCTCTCCTTGTGCTCGGGTTCGCCATTCAAGCCGCTTGACTAACCATCTCCCTACTTGGAGAATCAGCACCTTTAACCTCCAGTTTCGTCCAGGTTGCAATTTGTCCTGAGGATGAACGGGAAGACGGGGAACCAACGAGAGACTAGCCCTAGGTGTTGGGACAGGCACAGGTCACTCCATTTTCCCATCAGGAAGAAGAATGAACCACAGGCTCAGCCTGCCCCCCAGAACCAAAATAGGGCCTGAAGCAATCCTGCGCTTTTGCGGCCAGCTCCCAAAAAAGCGAGGAGACAAATGGAGCTCAGGGGCACTGCAATTCACAAACGTGCAGAGTTATAAATGAGAACTCTCGTCCACAAATATATTGAGGGAAGGCAACGAAGAGGATTTGAAAGCAAGGCAGATTTGCAGGAAACAGATTTCAGGAGGTAGATTCGACTCGCCTTTAAAGCACATGAAAAGCGGCAAAACGTTGACAATGATGCCCTTGGCCAAAAAGGGCGTATGCGTTTTTTCCTGAATATATTCAGGAAAAAACGCATACGCCCTTTTTGGCCAACCAAGCAAGCCGGAAGGGCAAATCAGCGCTACAAAGAAGTCTCGCTTGCCTTCGGTCAAAAGGGCCATGCTGAAAAAAGTGTAAAAACCAGAAAAGCAGGACAGGCCATGGAGACATGGGAGCCTTGCTACGCTGATGGGCGGGATGTAAATTGCCAACAGGCACTCTGGAGAAGAGTACGGTGTGTCCTGAAACAAGTAATAAACACAGCGTAGAGAGCATAGGGCACTTCCACTCATGGGCGTATAAATTGGGAAAACTAAAAATCAACAAGACACAGGCACCCTAAAGTTTACGGCTGCTCTCTTTCCAAGAATCTCCGCTTCGGTACACCTTCAATATCCCAGGAAAGAGAAAAATGGATAAAGAAATGGTGGTACTTGGCACAATGGAATATCACTCAGCCATGAAATCAATGTCATAAGGCTAGTTAGCAGCATGATGAGTGGATTTAGGTACGATGATTCTAAGTGAAATAAGTCACACAGAAAAAGACACTTATCCTAAGATATCGCTTTTAGGGGGAATGTCAAAATCGCTACACTTGAACTGAATTACAAAACAGAACAGAGTCACACCTTTAGAAGACACACTATGGCTGCTTAACGGGAAAGGTGAGGTGGGGTGATGCATAAAACAACGGTTTGAAATTAGCTCAGAGACCGCTCCATAAGCCAAATATGTAATAGACAAGGCCTACTCCCTGCTCAGTGAACTGGACTCAACACACCCTAGTCACCACACAAGAATATATCTGACTAGTAAGAATCTGAAAACCTATGTATCGATATCTCTCTGCAAGTGAATCAAAAGGGTGTAAAGCGGCATCAACACAGCAGGGAAAAGCAGCCAAGCCCGATTCTAAACATACATTACTTTAAAAAACCCACAAAAGAAAGACAGTGAAAGAGACAGAAATTCTTACAAAATCCGTTCAGGGTCTATGATGCAACCTGGATTGACCATATCTAGACCCACAGCTGGATGAGACATAAGGCTGGACACTCTTGGGGCTCAGAGCATTGGTGAGGTTGGGTGAGAAATGCAGATACTTTAAAGTAACACTGCTGGGAACACACCCCATGGGTCTCAAATCTCCCGGGACAAGGGCATCTTCCTACATCAAAACATGCATGGGAAACCCAGAAGATGGTATGCCATGAGATCGGGAAAGGTTTCTAAAACGCACCTCATTTCTCCTCTCCTTGTGCTCGGGTTCGCCATTCCAGCCACTTGACTAACCATCTCCCTACTTGGAGAATCAGCACCTTTAACCTCCTGATTGTACAGGTTGCAATTTGTCCTGAGGATGAACGGGAAGACGCGGAACCAACGAGAGACGAGCCCTAGGTGTTGGGACAGGCATAGGTCACTCCATTTTCCCATCAGGAAGAAGAATGAACCACAGGCTCAGCCTGCCCCCCAGAACCAAAATAGGGCCTGAAGCAATCCTGCGCTTTTGCGGCCAGCTCCCAAAAAAGCGAGGAGACAAATGGAGCTCAGGGGCACTGCAATTCACAAACGTGCAGAGTTATAAATGAGAACTCTCGTCCACAAATATATTGAGGGAAGGCAACGAAGAGGATTTGAAAGCAAGGCAGATTTGCAGGAAACAGATTTCAGGAGGTAGATTCGACTCGCCTTTAAAGCACATGAAAAGCGGCAAAACGTTGACAATGATGCCCTTGGCCAAAAAGGGCGTATGCGTTTTTTCCTGAATATATTCAGGAAAAAACGCATACGCCCTTTTAGGCCAACCAAGCAAGCCGGAAGGGCAAATCAGCGCTACAAAGAAGTCTCGCTTGCCCTCGGTCAAAAGGGCCATGCTGAACAAAGTGTAAAAACCAGAAAAGCAGGACAGGCCATGGAGACATGGGAGCCTTGCTACGCTGATGGGCGGGATGTAAATTGCCAACAGGCACTCTGGAGAAGAGTACGGTGTGTCCTGAAACAAGTAATAAACACAGCGTAGAGAGCATAGGGCACTTCCACTCATGGGCGTATAAATTGGGAAAACTAAAAATCAACAAGACACAGGCACCCTAAAGTTTACGGCTGCTCTGTTTCCAAGAACCTCCGCTTCGGTACACCTTCAATATCCCAGGAAAGAGAAAAATGGATAAAGAAATGGTGGTACTTGGCACAATGGAATATCACTCAGCCATGAAATCAATGTCATAAGGCTAGTTAGCAGCATGATGAGTGGATTTAGGTACGATGATTCTAAGTGAAATAAGTCACACAGAAAAAGACACTTATCCTAAGATATCGTTTATAGAGGGAATGCCAAAATCGCTACACTTGAACTGAATTACAAAACAGAACATAGTCACACCTTTAGAAGACACACTATGGCTACTTAACCGGAAAGGTGAGGTGGGGTGATGCATAAAACAAGGGTTTGAAATTAGCTCAGACACCGCTCCATAAGCCAAATATGTACTAGACAAGGCCTACTCCCTGCTCAGTGAACTGGACTCAACACCCCCTAGTCACCGCACAAGAATATATCTGACTAGTATGAATCTCAAAAACCTATGTATCGATATCTCTCTGCAAGTGAATCAAGAGGGTGTAAAGCGGCATCAACACAGCAGGGAAAAGCAGCCAAGCCCGATTCTAAACATACATTACTTTAAAAAACCCACAAAAGAAAGACAGTGAAAGAGACAGAAATTCTTACAAAATCCGTTCAGGGTCTATGATGCAACCTGGATTGACCATATCTAGACCCACAGCTGGATGAGACATAAGGCTGGACACTCTTGGGGCTGAGCGGATTGGTGAGGTTGGGTGAGAAATGCAGATACTTTAAAGTAACACTGCTGGGAACACACCCCATGGGTCTCAAATCTCCAGGTACAAGGGCATCTTCCTACATCAAAACATGCATGGGAAACCCAGAAGATGGTATGCCATGAGATCGGGAAAGGTTTCTAAAACGCACCTCATTTCTCCTCTCCTTGTGCTCGGGTTCGCCATTCCAGCCACTTGACTAACCATCTCCCTACTTGGAGAATCAGCACCTTTAACCTCCTGATTGTACAGGTTGCAATTTGTCCTGAGGATGAACGGGAAGACGCGGAACCAACGAGAGACGAGCCCTAGGTGTTGGGACAGGCATAGGTCACTCCATTTTCCCATCAGGAAGAAGAATGAACCACAGGCTCAGCCTGCCCCCCAGAACCAAAATAGGGCCTGAAGCAATCCTGCGCTTTTGCGGCCAGCTCCCAAAAAAGCGAGGAGACAAATGGAGCTCAGGGGCACTGCAATTCACAAACGTGCAGAGTTATAAATGCGAACTCTCGTCCACAAATATATTGAGGGAAGGCAACGAAGAGGATTTGAAAGCAAGGCAGATTTGCAGGAAACAGATTTCAGGAGGTAGATTCGACTCGCCTTTAAAGCACATGAAAAGCGGCAAAACGTTGACAATGATGCCCTTGGCCAAAAAGGGCGTATGCGTTTTTTCCTGAATATATTCAGGAAAAAACGCATACGCCCTTTTTGGCCAACCAAGCAAGCCGGAAGGGCAAATCAGCGCTACAAAGAAGTCTCGCTTGCCCTCGGTCAAAAGGGCCATGCTGAACAAAGTGTAAAAACCAGAAAAGCAGGACAGGCCATGGAGACATGGGAGCCTTGCTACGCTGATGGGCGGGATGTAAATTGCCAACAGGCACTCTGGAGAAGAGTACGGTGTGTCCTGAAACAAGTAATAAACACAGCGTTGAGAGCATAGGGCACTTCCACTCATGGGCGTATAAATTGGGAAAACTAAAAGTCAACAAGACACAGGCACCCCAAACTTTACGGCTGCTCTGTTTCCAAGAACCTCCGCTTCGGTACACCTTCAATATCCCAGGAAAGAGAAAAATGGATAAAGAAATGGTGGTACTTGGCACAATGCAATATCACTCAGCCATGAAATCAATGTCATAAGGCTAGTTAGCAGCATGATGAGTGGATTTAGGTACGATGATTCTAAGTGAAATAAGTCACACAGAAAAAGGCACTTATCCTAAGATATCGCTTATAGAGGGAATGTCAAAATCGCTACACTTGAACTGAATTACAAAACAGAACAGAGGCACACCTTTTGAAGACACACTATGGCTGCTTAACCGGAAAGGTGAGGTGGGGTGATGCATAAAACAAGGGTTTGAAATTAGCTCAGACACCGCTCCATAAGCCAAATATGTAATAGACAAGGCCTACTCCCTGCTCAGTGAACTGGACTCAACACACCCTAGTCACCGCACAAGAATATATCTGACTAGTATGAATCTGAAAACCTATGTATTGATATCTCTCTGCAAGTGAATCAAGAGGGTGTAAAGCGGCATAAACACAGCAGGGAAAAGCAGCCAAACCCCATTCTAAACATACATTACTTTAAAAAACCCACAAAGCAAAGACAGTGAAAGAGAGAGAAATTCTTACAAAATCCGTTCAGGGTCTCTGATGCAACCTGGATTGACCATATCTAGACCCACAGCTGGATGAGACATAAGGCTGGACACTCTTGGGGCTGAGAGGATTGGTGAGGTTGGGTGAGCAAATGGAGATACTTTAAAGTAATACCGCGGGGTACCCACCCCATGGGTCTCAAATCTCCAGGTACAAGGAAATCTTCCTACATCAAAACATGCATGGGAAACCCAGAAGATGGTATGCCGTGAGATCGGGAAAGGTTTCTAAAACGCACCTCATTTCTCCTCTCCTTGTGCTCGGGTTCACCATTCCAGCCGCTTGACTAACCATCTCCCTACTTGGAGAATCAGCACCTTTAACCTACTGTTTCGTCCAGGTTGCAATTTGTCCTGAGGGTGAACGGGAAGACGCGGAACCAACGAAAGACTAGCCCTAGGTGTTGGGACAGGCACAGGTCACTCCATTTTCCCATCAGGAAGAAGAATGAACCACAGGCTCAGCCTGCCCCCCAGAACCAAAATAGGGCCTGAAGCAATCCTGCGCTTTTGCGGCCAGCTCCCAAAAAAACGAGGAGACAAATGGAGCTCAGGGGCACTGCAATTCACAAACGTGCAGAGTTATAAATGAGAACTCTCGTCCAAAAATATATTGAGGGAAGGCAACGAAGAGGATTTGAAAGCAAGGCAGATTTGCAGGAAACAGATTTCAGGAGGTAGATTCGACTCGCCTTTAAAGCACATGAAAAGCGGCAAAACGTTGACAATGATGCCCTTGGCCAAAAAGGGCGTATGCGTTTTTTCCTGAATATATTCAGGAAAAAACGCATACGCCCTTTTTGGCCAACCAAGCAAGCCGGAAGGGCAAATCAGCGCTACAAAGAAGTCTCGCTTGCCCTCGGTCAAAAGGGCCATGCTGAACAAAGTGTAAAAACCAGAAAAGCAGGACAGGCCATGGAGACATGGGAGCCTTGCTACGCTGATGGGCGGGATGTAAATTGCCAACAGGCACTCTGGAGAAGAGTACGGTGTGTCCTGAAACAAGTAATAAACACAGCGTTGAGAGCATAGGGCACTTCCACTCATGGGCGTATAAATTGGGAAAACTAAAAATCAACAAGACACAGGCACCCTAAAGTTTACGGCTGCTCTGTTTCCAAGAACCTCCACTTCGGTACACCTTCAATATCCCAGGAAAGAGAAAAATGGATAAAGAAATGGTGGTACTTGGCACAGTGGAATATCACTCAGCCATGAAATCAATGTCATAAGGCTAGTTAGCAGCATGATGAGTGGATTTAGATACGATGATTCTAAGTGAAATAAGTCACACAGAAAAAGACACTTATCCTAAGATATCGCTTATAGAGGGAATGTCAAAATCGCTACACTTGAACTGAATTACAAAACAGAACAGAGTCACACCTTTAGAAGACACACTATGGCTGCTTAACGGGAAAGGTGAGGTGGGGTGATGCATAAAACAAGGGTTTGAAATTAGCTCAGAGACCGCTCCATAAGCCAAATATGTAATAGACAAGGCCTACTCCCTGCTCAGTGAACTGGACTCAACACACCCTAGTCACCACACAAGAATATATCTGACTAGTAAGAATCTGAAAACCTATGTATCGATATCTCTCTGCAAGTGAATCAAGAGGGTGTAAAGCGGCATCAACACAGCAGGGAAAAGCAGCCAAGCCCGATTCTAAACATAAATTACTTTAAAAAACCCACAAAACAAAGACAGTGAAAGAGAGAGAAATTCTTACAAAATCCGTTCAGGGTCTATGATGCAACCTGGATTGACCATATCTAGACCCACAGCTGGATGAGACATAAGGCTGGACACTCTTGGGGCTGAGAGGATTGGTGAGGTTGGGTGAGCAAACGCAGATACTTTAAAGTAACACTGCGGGGAACACACCCCATGGGTCTCAAATCTCCAGGTACAAGGGCATCTTCCTACATCAAAACATGCATGGGAAACCCAGAAGATGGTATGCCGTGAGATCGGGAAAGGTTTCTAAAACGCACTTCATTTCTCCTCTCCTTCTGCTCGGGTTCACCATTCCAGCCGCTTGACTAACCATCTCCCTACTTGGAGAATCAGCACCTTTAACCTACTGTTTCGTCCAGGTTGCAATTTGTCCTGAGGATGAACGGGAAGACGGGGAACCAACGAAGACTAGCCCTAGGTGTTGGGATAGGCACAGGTCACTCCATTTTCCCATCAGGAAGAAGAATGAACCACAGGCTCAGCCTGCCCCCCAGAACCAAAATAGGGCCTGAAGCAATCCTGCGCTTTTGCGGCCAGCTCCCAAAAAAGCGAGGAGACAAATGGAGCTCAGGGGCACTGCAATTCACAAACGTGCAGAGTTATAAATGAGAACTCTCGTCCACAAATATATTGAGGGAAGGCAACGAAGAGGATTTGAAAGCAAGGCAGATTTGCAGGAAACAGATTTCAGGAGGTAGATTCGACTCGCCTTTAAAGCACATGAAAAGTGGCAAAACGTTGACAAGGATGCCCTTGGCCAAAAAGGGCGTATGCGTTTTTTCCTGAATATATTCAGGAAAAAACGCATACGCCCTTTTTGGCCAACCAAGCAAGCCGGAAGGGCAAATCAGCGCTACAAAGAAGTCTCGCTTGCCCTCGGTCAAAAGGGCCATGCTGAACAAAGTGTAAAAACCAGAAAAGCAGGACAGGCCATGGAGACATGGGAGCCTTGCTACGCTGATGGGCGGGATGTAAATTGCCAACAGGCACTCTGGAGAAGAGTACGGTGTGTCCTGAAACAAGTAATAAACACAGCGTAGAGAGCATAGGGCACTTCCACTCATGGGCGTATAAATTGGGAAAACTAAAAATCAACAAGACACAGGCACCCTAAAGTTTACGGCTGCTCTGTTTCCAAGAACCTCCGCTTCGGTACACCTTCAATATCCCAGGAAAGAGAAAAATGGATAAAGAAATGGTGGTACTTGGCACAATGGAATATCACTCAGCCATGAAATCAATGTCATAAGGCTAGTTAGCAGCATGATGAGTGGATTTAGCGACGATGATTCTAAGTGAAATAAGTCACACAGAAAAAGACACTTATCCTAAGATATCGCTTATAGAGGGAATGTCAAAATCGCTACGCTTGAACTGAATTACAAAACAGAACAGAGTCACACCTTTAGAAGACACACTATGTCTGCTTAACGGGAAAGGTGAGGTGGGGTGATGCATAAAACAAGGGTTTCAAATTAGCTCAGAGACCGCTCCATAAGCCAAATATGTAATAGACAAGGCGTACTCCCTGCTCAGTGAACTGGACTCAACACACCCTAGTCACCACACAAGAATATATCTGACTAGTAAGAATCTGAAAACCTATGTATCGATATCTCTCTGCAAGTGAATCAAGAGGGTGTAAAGCGGCATCAACACAGCAGGGAAAAGCAGCCAAGACCCATTCTAAACATAAATTACTTAAAAAAACCCACAAAACAAAGACAGTGAAAGAGAGAGAAATTCTTACAAAATCCGTTCAGGGTCTCTGATGCAACCTGGATTGACCATATCTAGACCCACAGCTGGATGAGACATAAGGCTGGACACTCTTGGGGCTGAGAGGATTGGTGAGGTTGGGTGAGCAAATGCAGATACTTTAAAGTAACTCCACGGGGTACCCACCCCATGGGTCTCAAATCTCCAGGTACAAGGGCATCTTCCTACATCAAAACATGCATGGGAAACACAGAAGATGGTATGCCATGAGATCGGGAAAGGTTTCTAAAACGCACCTCATTTCTCCTCTCCTTGTGCTCGGGTTCGCCATTCCAGCCGCTTGACTAACCATCTCCCTACTTGGAGAATCAGCACCTTTAACCTCCTGTTTCGTACAGGTTGTAATTTGTCCTGAGGATGAACAGGAAGACGGGGAACCAACGAGAGACAAACGCTAGGTGTTGGGACAGGCACAGGTCACTCCATTTTCCCATCAGGAAGAAGAATGAACCACAGGCTCCGCCTGCCCCCTGGAAGCCGAATAGGGCCTGAAACAATCCTGCGCTTTTGCGGCCAGCTCCCAAAAAAGCGAGTAGACAAATGGAGCTCAGGGGCACTGCAATTCACAAACGTGCAGAGTTATAAAGGAGAACTCTCGTCCACAAATATATTGAGGGAAGGCAACGAAGAGGATTTGAAAGCAAGGCAGATTTGCAGGAAACAGATTTCAGGAGGTAGATTCGACTCGCCTTTAAAGCACATGAAAAACGGCAAAACGTTGACAATGATGCCCTTGGCCAAAAAGGTCGTATGCGTTTTTTCCTGAATATATTCAGGAAAAATCGCATACGCCCTTTTTGGCCAACCAAGCAAGCCGGAAGGGCAAATCAGTGCTACAAAGAAGTCTCGCTTGCCCTCGGTCAAAAATGCCATGCTGAAAAAGTTTAAAAACCAGAAAAGCAGGACAGGCCATGGAGACATGGAAGCCTTGCTACGCTGATGGCCGGGACGTAAATTGCCAACAGGCACTCTGGAGAAGTGTACGGTGTGTCCTGAAAAAAGTAATAAACACAGCTTAGAGAGCATAGCGTACTTCCACTCATGGGCATATAAATTGGGAAAACTAAAAATCAACAAGACACAGGCACCCCGAAATTTACGGCTGCTCTGTTTCCAAGAACCTCCACTTTGTTACGCCTTCAATATCCCAGGAAAGAGAAAAATGGATAAACAAATGGTGGTACTTGGCACAATGGAATATCACTCAGCCATGAAATCAGTGTCATCAGGCTAGTTAGCACCATGATGAGTGGATTTAGCGACGATGATTCTAAGTAAAATAAGTCACACAGAAAAAGACACTTATCCTAAGATATCGCTTATAGAGGGAATGTCAAAATCGCTACACTTGAACTGAATTACAAAACAGAACAGAGTCACACCTTTAGAAGACACACTATGGCTGCTTAACGGAAAAGGTGAGGTGGGGTGATACATAAAACAGGGGTTTGAAATTAGCTCAGAGACCACTCCATAAGCCAAATATATAATAGACAAGGCCTACTCCCTGCTCAGTGAACTGGACTCAACACCCCCTAGTCACCGCACAAGAATATATCTGACTAGTAAGAATCTGAAAACCTATGTATCGATATCTCTCTGCAAGTGAATCAAGAGGGTGTAAAGCGGCATAAACACAGCAGGGAAAAGCAGCCAAGCTCCATTCTAAACATAAATAACTTAAAAAAACCCACAAAACAAAGACAGTGAAAGAGAGAGAAATTCTTACAAAATCCGTTCAGGGTCTCTGATGCAACCTGGATTGACCATATCTAGACCCACAGCTGGATGAGACATAAGGCTGGACACTCTTGGGGCTGAGAGGATTGGTGAGGTTGGGTGAGCAAACGCAGATACTTTAAAGTAATACTGTGTGGTACCCACCCCATGGGTCTGAAATCTCCAGGTACAAGGGCATCTTCCTACATCCAAACATGCATGGGAAACCCAGAGAATTGTATGCCGTGAGATCGGGAAAGGCTTCTAAAACGCACCTCATTTCTCCTCTCCTTGTGCTCGGGTTCGCCATTCTAGGCGCTTGACTAAACATCTCCCTACTTGTAGAATCAGCACCTTTAACCTCCTGTTTCGTACAGGTTGCAATTTGTCCTGAGGATGAACGGGAAGACGGGGAACCAACGAGAGACTAGCCCTAGGTGTTGGGACAGGCACAGGTCACTCCATTTTCCCATCAGGAAGAAGAATGAACCACAGGCTCAGCCTGCCCCCCAGAACCAAAATAGGGCCTGAAGCAATCCTGCGCTTTTGCGGCCAGCTCCCAAAAAAGCGAGGAGACAAATGGAGCTCAGGGGCACTGCAATTCACAAACGTGCAGAGTTATCAATGAGAACTCTCGTCCACAAATATATGGAGGGAAGGCAACGAAGAGGATTTGAAAGCAAGGCAGATTTGCAGGAAACAGATTTCAGGAGGTAGATTTGACTCGCCTGTAAAGCACATGAAATGCGGCAAAAAGTTGACAATGATGCCGATGGCCAAAAAGGGCGTATGCTTTTTTCCCTGAATATATTCAGGAAAAAACGCATACGCCCTTTTTGGCCAACCAAGCAAGCCGGAAGGGCAAATCAGCACTACAAGGAATTCTCGCTTGTCCTCGGTCAAAAGGGCCATGCTGAAAAAAGTGTAAAAACCAGAAAAGCAGGACAGGCCATGGAGACATGGGAGCCTTGCTACGCTGATGGGCGGGATGTAAATTGCCAACAGCCACTCTGGAGAATTGTACGGTGTGTCATGAAACAAGTAATAAACACAAATTAGAGAGCATAGGGCACTTCCATTCATGGGCATATAAATTGGGAAAACTAAAAATCAACAAGACACAGGCACCCCAAACTTTACGGCTGCTCTGTTTCCAAGAACCTCCACTTTGGTACACCTTCAATATCCCAGGAAAGAGAAAAATGGATAAAGAAATGGTGGTACTTGGCACAATGGAATATCACTCAGCCATGAAATCAATGTCATAAGGCTAGTTAGCAGCATGATGAGTGGATTTAGCGACGATGATTCTAAGTGAAATAAGTCACACAGAAAAAGACACTTATCCTAAGATATCGCTTATAGAGGGAATGTCAAAATCGCTACGCTTGAACTGAATTACAAAACAGAACAGAGTCACACCTTTAGAAGACACACTATGGCTGCTTAACGGGAAAGGTGAGGTGGGGTGATGCATAAAACAAGGGTTTGAAATTAGCTCAGAGACCGCTCCATAAGCCAAATATGTAATAGACAAGGCCTACTCCCTGCTCAGTGAACTGGACTCAACACCCCCTAGTCACCGCACAAGAATATATCTGAGTAGTAAGAATCTGAAAACCTATGTATCGATATCTCTCTGCAAGTGAATCAAGAGGGTGTAAAGCGGCATCAACACAGCAGGGAAAAGCAGCCAAGACCCATTCTAAACATAAATTACTTAAAAAAACCCACAAAACAAAGACAGTGAAAGAGAGAGAAATTCTTACAAAATCCGTTCAGGGTCTCTGATGCAACCTGGATTGACCATATCTAGACCCACAGCTGGATGAGACATAAGGCTGGACACTCTTGGGGCTGAGAGGATTGGTGAGGTTGGGTGAGCAAATGCAGATACTTTAAAGTAACTCCACGGGGTACCCACCCCATGGGTCTCAAATCTCCAGGTACAAGGGCATCTTCCTACATCAAAACATGCATGGGAAACACAGAAGATGGTATGCCATGAGATCGGGAAAGGTTTCTAAAACGCACCTCATTTCTCCTCTCCTTGTGCTCGGGTTCGCCATTCCAGCCGCTTGACTAACCATCTCCCTACTTGGAGAATCAGCACCTTTAACCTCCTGTTTCGTACAGGTTGTAATTTGTCCTGAGGATGAACGGGAAGACGGGGAACCAACGAGAGACAAACGCTAGGTGTTGGGACAGGCACAGGTCACTCCATTTTCCCATCAGGAAGAAGAATGAACCACAGGCTCCGCCTGCCCCCTGGAAGCCGAATAGGGCCTGAAACAATCCTGCGCTTTTGCGGCCAGCTCCCAAAAAAGCGAGTAGACAAATGGAGCTCAGGGGCACTGCAATTCACAAACGTGCAGAGTTATAAAGGAGAACTCTCGTCCACAAATATATTGAGGGAAGGCAACGAAGAGGATTTGAAAGCAAGGCAGATTTGCAGGAAACAGATTTCAGGAGGTAGATTCGACTCGCCTTTAAAGCACATGAAAAACGGCAAAACGTTGACAATGATGCCCTTGGCCAAAAAGGTCGTATGCGTTTTTTCCTGAATATATTCAGGAAAAATCGCATACGCCCTTTTTGGCCAACCAAGCAAGCCGGAAGGGCAAATCAGTGCTACAAAGAAGTCTCGCTTGCCCTCGGTCAAAAATGCCATGCTGAAAAAGTTTAAAAACCAGAAAAGCAGGACAGGCCATGGAGACATGGAAGCCTTGCTACGCTGATGGCCGGGACGTAAATTGCCAACAGGCACTCTGGAGAAGTGTACGGTGTGTCCTGAAAAAAGTAATAAACACAGCTTAGAGAGCATAGCGTACTTCCACTCATGGGCATATAAATTGGGAAAACTAAAAATCAACAAGACACAGGCACCCCGAAATTTACGGCTGCTCTGTTTCCAAGAACCTCCACTTTGTTACGCCTTCAATATCCCAGGAAAGAGAAAAATGGATAAACAAATGGTGGTACTTGGCACAATGGAATATCACTCAGCCATGAAATCAGTGTCATCAGGCTAGTTAGCACCATGATGAGTGGATTTAGCGACGATGATTCTAAGTAAAATAAGTCACACAGAAAAAGACACTTATCCTAAGATATCGTTTATAGAGGGAATGTCAAAATCGCTACACTTGAACTGAATTACAAAACAGAACAGAGTCACACCTTTAGAAGACACACTATGGCTGCTTAACGGAAAAGGTGAGGTGGGGTGATACATAAAACAGGGGTTTGAAATTAGCTCAGAGACCACTCCATAAGCCAAATATATAATAGACAAGGCCTACTCCCTGCTCAGTGAACTGGACTCAACACCCCCTAGTCACCGCACAAGAATATATCTGACTAGTAAGAATCTGAAAACCTATGTATCGATATCTCTCTGCAAGTGAATCAAGAGGGTGTAAAGCGGCATAAACACAGCAGGGAAAAGCAGCCAAGCTCCATTCTAAACATAAATAACTTAAAAAAACCCACAAAACAAAGACAGTGAAAGAGAGAGAAATTCTTACAAAATCCGTTCAGGGTCTCTGATGCAACCTGGATTGACCATATCTAGACCCACAGCTGGATGAGACATAAGGCTGGACACTCTTGGGGCTGAGAGGATTGGTGAGGTTGGGTGAGCAAACGCAGATACTTTAAAGTAATACTGTGTGGTACCCACCCCATGGGTCTGAAATCTCCAGGTACAAGGGCATCTTCCTACATCCAAACATGCATGGGAAACCCAGAGAATTGTATGCCGTGAGATCGGGAAAGGCTTCTAAAACGCACCTCATTTCTCCTCTCCTTGTGCTCGGGTTCGCCATTCTAGGCGCTTGACTAAACATCTCCCTACTTGTAGAATCAGCACCTTTAACCTCCTGTTTCGTACAGGTTGCAATTTGTCCTGAGGATGAACGGGAAGACGGGGAACCAACGAGAGACTAGCCCTAGGTGTTGGGACAGGCACAGGTCACTCCATTTTCCCATCAGGAAGAAGAATGAACCACAGGCTCAGCCTGCCCCCCAGAACCAAAATAGGGCCTGAAGCAATCCTGCGCTTTTGCGGCCAGCTCCCAAAAAAGCGAGGAGACAAATGGAGCTCAGGGGCACTGCAATTCACAAACGTGCAGAGTTATCAATGAGAACTCTCGTCCACAAATATATGGAGGGAAGGCAACGAAGAGGATTTGAAAGCAAGGCAGATTTGCAGGAAACAGATTTCAGGAGGTAGATTTGACTCGCCTGTAAAGCACATGAAATGCGGCAAAAAGTTGACAATGATGCCGATGGCCAAAAAGGGCGTATGCTTTTTTCCCTGAATATATTCAGGAAAAAACGCATACGCCCTTTTTGGCCAACCAAGCAAGCCGGAAGGGCAAATCAGCACTACAAGGAATTCTCGCTTGTCCTCGGTCAAAAGGGCCATGCTGAAAAAAGTGTAAAAACCAGAAAAGCAGGACAGGCCATGGAGACATGGGAGCCTTGCTACGCTGATGGGCGGGATGTAAATTGCCAACAGCCACTCTGGAGAATTGTACGGTGTGTCATGAAACAAGTAATAAACACAAATTAGAGAGCATAGGGCACTTCCATTCATGGGCATATAAATTGGGAAAACTAAAAATCAACAAGACACAGGCACCCCAAACTTTACGGCTGCTCTGTTTCCAAGAACCTCCACTTTGGTACACCTTCAATATCCCAGGAAAGAGAAAAATGGATAAAGAAATGGTGGTACTTGGCACAATGGAATATCACTCAGCCATGAAATCAATGTCATAAGGCTAGTTAGCAGCATGATGAGTGGATTTAGCGACGATGATTCTAAGTGAAATAAGTCACACAGAAAAAGACACTTATCCTAAGATATCGCTTATAGAGGGAATGTCAAAATCGCTACGCTTGAACTGAATTACAAAACAGAACAGAGTCACACCTTTAGAAGACACACTATGGCTGCTTAACGGGAAAGGTGAGGTGGGGTGATGCATAAAACAAGGGTTTGAAATTAGCTCAGAGACCGCTCCATAAGCCAAATATGTAATAGACAAGGCCTACTCCCTGCTCAGTGAACTGGACTCAACACCCCCTAGTCACCGCACAAGAATATATCTGACTAGTAAGAATCTGAAAACCTATGTATCGATATCTCTCTGCAAGTGAATCAAGAGGGTGTAAAGCGGCATCAACACAGCAGGGAAAAGCAGCCAAGACCCATTCTAAACATAAATTACTTAAAAAAACCCACAAAACAAAGACAGTGAAAGAGAGAGAAATTCTTACAAAATCCGTTCAGGGTCTCTGATGCAACCTGGATTGACCATATCTAGACCCACAGCTGGATGAGACATAAGGCTGGACACTCTTGGGGCTGAGAGGATTGGTGAGGTTGGGTGAGCAAATGCAGATACTTTAAAGTAACTCCACGGGGTACCCACCCCATGGGTCTCAAATCTCCAGGTACAAGGGCATCTTCCTACATCAAAACATGCATGGGAAACACAGAAGATGGTATGCCATGAGATCGGGAAAGGTTTCTAAAACGCACCTCATTTCTCCTCTCCTTGTGCTCGGGTTCGCCATTCCAGCCGCTTGACTAACCATCTCCCTACTTGGAGAATCAGCACCTTTAACCTCCTGTTTCGTACAGGTTGTAATTTGTCCTGAGGATGAACGGGAAGACGGGGAACCAACGAGAGACAAACGCTAGGTGTTGGGACAGGCACAGGTCACTCCATTTTCCCATCAGGAAGAAGAATGAACCACAGGCTCCGCCTGCCCCCTGGAAGCCGAATAGGGCCTGAAACAATCCTGCGCTTTTGCGGCCAGCTCCCAAAAAAGCGAGTAGACAAATGGAGCTCAGGGGCACTGCAATTCACAAACGTGCAGAGTTATAAAGGAGAACTCTCGTCCACAAATATATTGAGGGAAGGCAACGAAGAGGATTTGAAAGCAAGGCAGATTTGCAGGAAACAGATTTCAGGAGGTAGATTCGACTCGCCTTTAAAGCACATGAAAAACGGCAAAACGTTGACAATGATGCCCTTGGCCAAAAAGGTCGTATGCGTTTTTTCCTGAATATATTCAGGAAAAATCGCATACGCCCTTTTTGGCCAACCAAGCAAGCCGGAAGGGCAAATCAGTGCTACAAAGAAGTCTCGCTTGCCCTCGGTCAAAAATGCCATGCTGAAAAAGTTTAAAAACCAGAAAAGCAGGACAGGCCATGGAGACATGGAAGCCTTGCTACGCTGATGGCCGGGACGTAAATTGCCAACAGGCACTCTGGAGAAGTGTACGGTGTGTCCTGAAAAAAGTAATAAACACAGCTTAGAGAGCATAGCGTACTTCCACTCATGGGCATATAAATTGGGAAAACTAAAAATCAACAAGACACAGGCACCCCGAAATTTACGGCTGCTCTGTTTCCAAGAACCTCCACTTTGTTACGCCTTCAATATCCCAGGAAAGAGAAAAATGGATAAACAAATGGTGGTACTTGGCACAATGGAATATCACTCAGCCATGAAATCAGTGTCATCAGGCTAGTTAGCACCATGATGAGTGGATTTAGCGACGATGATTCTAAGTAAAATAAGTCACACAGAAAAAGACACTTATCCTAAGATATCGTTTATAGAGGGAATGTCAAAATCGCTACACTTGAACTGAATTACAAAACAGAACAGAGTCACACCTTTAGAAGACACACTATGGCTGCTTAACGGAAAAGGTGAGGTGGGGTGATACATAAAACAGGGGTTTGAAATTAGCTCAGAGACCACTCCATAAGCCAAATATATAATAGACAAGGCCTACTCCCTGCTCAGTGAACTGGACTCAACACCCCCTAGTCACCGCACAAGAATATATCTGACTAGTAAGAATCTGAAAACCTATGTATCGATATCTCTCTGCAAGTGAATCAAGAGGGTGTAAAGCGGCATAAACACAGCAGGGAAAAGCAGCCAAGCTCCATTCTAAACATAAATAACTTAAAAAAACCCACAAAACAAAGACAGTGAAAGAGAGAGAAATTCTTACAAAATCCGTTCAGGGTCTCTGATGCAACCTGGATTGACCATATCTAGACCCACAGCTGGATGAGACATAAGGCTGGACACTCTTGGGGCTGAGAGGATTGGTGAGGTTGGGTGAGCAAACGCAGATACTTTAAAGTAATACTGTGTGGTACCCACCCCATGGGTCTGAAATCTCCAGGTACAAGGGCATCTTCCTACATCCAAACATGCATGGGAAACCCAGAGAATTGTATGCCGTGAGATCGGGAAAGGCTTCTAAAACGCACCTCATTTCTCCTCTCCTTGTGCTCGGGTTCGCCATTCTAGGCGCTTGACTAAACATCTCCCTACTTGTAGAATCAGCACCTTTAACCTCCTGTTTCGTACAGGTTGCAATTTGTCCTGAGGATGAACGGGAAGACGGGGAACCAACGAGAGACTAGCCCTAGGTGTTGGGACAGGCACAGGTCACTCCATTTTCCCATCAGGAAGAAGAATGAACCACAGGCTCAGCCTGCCCCCCAGAACCAAAATAGGGCCTGAAGCAATCCTGCGCTTTTGCGGCCAGCTCCCAAAAAAGCGAGGAGACAAATGGAGCTCAGGGGCACTGCAATTCACAAACGTGCAGAGTTATCAATGAGAACTCTCGTCCACAAATATATGGAGGGAAGGCAACGAAGAGGATTTGAAAGCAAGGCAGATTTGCAGGAAACAGATTTCAGGAGGTAGATTTGACTCGCCTGTAAAGCACATGAAATGCGGCAAAAAGTTGACAATGATGCCGATGGCCAAAAAGGGCGTATGCTTTTTTCCCTGAATATATTCAGGAAAAAACGCATACGCCCTTTTTGGCCAACCAAGCAAGCCGGAAGGGCAAATCAGCACTACAAGGAATTCTCGCTTGTCCTCGGTCAAAAGGGCCATGCTGAAAAAAGTGTAAAAACCAGAAAAGCAGGACAGGCCATGGAGACATGGGAGCCTTGCTACGCTGATGGGCGGGATGTAAATTGCCAACAGCCACTCTGGAGAATTGTACGGTGTGTCATGAAACAAGTAATAAACACAAATTAGAGAGCATAGGGCACTTCCATTCATGGGCATATAAATTGGGAAAACTAAAAATCAACAAGACACAGGCACCCCAAACTTTACGGCTGCTCTGTTTCCAAGAACCTCCACTTTGGTACACCTTCAATATCCCAGGAAAGAGAAAAATGGATAAAGAAATGGTGGTACTTGGCACAATGGAATATCACTCAGCCATGAAATCAATGTCATAAGGCTAGTTAGCAGCATGATGAGTGGATTTAGCGACGATGATTCTAAGTGAAATAAGTCACACAGAAAAAGACACTTATCCTAAGATATCGCTTATAGAGGGAATGTCAAAATCGCTACGCTTGAACTGAATTACAAAACAGAACAGAGTCACACCTTTAGAAGACACACTATGGCTGCTTAACGGGAAAGGTGAGGTGGGGTGATGCATAAAACAAGGGTTTGAAATTAGCTCAGAGACCGCTCCATAAGCCAAATATGTAATAGACAAGGCCTACTCCCTGCTCAGTGAACTGGACTCAACACCCCCTAGTCACCGCACAAGAATATATCTGACTAGTAAGAATCTGAAAACCTATGTATCGATATCTCTCTGCAAGTGAATCAAGAGGGTGTAAAGCGGCATCAACACAGCAGGGAAAAGCAGCCAAGACCCATTCTAAACATAAATTACTTAAAAAAACCCACAAAACAAAGACAGTGAAAGAGAGAGAAATTCTTACAAAATCCGTTCAGGGTCTCTGATGCAACCTGGATTGACCATATCTAGACCCACAGCTGGATGAGACATAAGGCTGGACACTCTTGGGGCTGAGAGGATTGGTGAGGTTGGGTGAGCAAATGCAGATACTTTAAAGTAACTCCACGGGGTACCCACCCCATGGGTCTCAAATCTCCAGGTACAAGGGCATCTTCCTACATCAAAACATGCATGGGAAACACAGAAGATGGTATGCCATGAGATCGGGAAAGGTTTCTAAAACGCACCTCATTTCTCCTCTCCTTGTGCTCGGGTTCGCCATTCCAGCCGCTTGACTAACCATCTCCCTACTTGGAGAATCAGCACCTTTAACCTCCTGTTTCGTACAGGTTGTAATTTGTCCTGAGGATGAACGGGAAGACGGGGAACCAACGAGAGACAAACGCTAGGTGTTGGGACAGGCACAGGTCACTCCATTTTCCCATCAGGAAGAAGAATGAACCACAGGCTCCGCCTGCCCCCTGGAAGCCGAATAGGGCCTGAAACAATCCTGCGCTTTTGCGGCCAGCTCCCAAAAAAGCGAGTAGACAAATGGAGCTCAGGGGCACTGCAATTCACAAACGTGCAGAGTTATAAAGGAGAACTCTCGTCCACAAATATATTGAGGGAAGGCAACGAAGAGGATTTGAAAGCAAGGCAGATTTGCAGGAAACAGATTTCAGGAGGTAGATTCGACTCGCCTTTAAAGCACATGAAAAGCGGCAAAACGTTGACAATGATGCCCTTGGCCAAAAAGGGCGTATGCGTTTTTTCCTGAATATATTCAGGAAAAATCGCATACGCCCTTTTTGGCCAACCAAGCAAGCCGGAAGGGCAAATCAGTGCTACAAAGAAGTCTCGCTTGCCCTCGGTCAAAAATGCCATGCTGAAAAAGTTTAAAAACCAGAAAAGCAGGACAGGCCATGGAGACATGGAAGCCTTGCTACGCTGATGGCCGGGACGTAAATTGCCAACAGGCACTCTGGAGAAGTGTACGGTGTGTCCTGAAAAAAGTAATAAACACAGCTTAGAGAGCATAGCGTACTTCCACTCATGGGCATATAAATTGGGAAAACTAAAAATCAACAAGACACAGGCACCCCGAAATTTACGGCTGCTCTGTTTCCAAGAACCTCCACTTTGTTACGCCTTCAATATCCCAGGAAAGAGAAAAATGGATAAACAAATGGTGGTACTTGGCACAATGGAATATCACTCAGCCATGAAATCAGTGTCATCAGGCTAGTTAGCACCATGATGAGTGGATTTAGCGACGATGATTCTAAGTAAAATAAGTCACACAGAAAAAGACACTTATCCTAAGATATCGCTTATAGAGGGAATGTCAAAATCGCTACACTTGAACTGAATTACAAAACAGAACAGAGTCACACCTTTAGAAGACACACTATGGCTGCTTAACGGAAAAGGTGAGGTGGGGTGATACATAAAACAGGGGTTTGAAATTAGCTCAGAGACCACTCCATAAGCCAAATATATAATAGACAAGGCCTACTCCCTGCTCAGTGAACTGGACTCAACACCCCCTAGTCACCGCACAAGAATATATCTGACTAGTAAGAATCTGAAAACCTATGTATCGATATCTCTCTGCAAGTGAATCAAGAGGGTGTAAAGCGGCATCAACACAGCAGGGAAAAGCAGCCAAGCTCCATTCTAAACATAAATAACTTAAAAAAACCCACAAAACAAAGACAGTGAAAGAGAGAGAAATTCTTACAAAATCCGTTCAGGGTCTCTGATGCAACCTGGATTGACCATATCTAGACCCACAGCTGGATGAGACATAAGGCTGGACACTCTTGGGGCTGAGAGGATTGGTGAGGTTGGGTGAGCAAACGCAGATACTTTAAAGTAATACTGTGTGGTACCCACCCCATGGGTCTGAAATCTCCAGGTACAAGGGCATCTTCCTACATCCAAACATGCATGGGAAACCCAGAGAATTGTATGCCGTGAGATCGGGAAAGGCTTCTAAAACGCACCTCATTTCTCCTCTCCTTGTGCTCGGGTTCGCCATTCTAGGCGCTTGACTAAACATCTCCCTACTTGTAGAATCAGCACCTTTAACCTCCTGTTTCGTACAGGTTGCAATTTGTCCTGAGGATGAACGGGAAGACGGGGAACCAACGAGAGACTAGCCCTAGGTGTTGGGACAGGCACAGGTCACTCCATTTTCCCATCAGGAAGAAGAATGAACCACAGGCTCAGCCTGCCCCCCAGAACCAAAATAGGGCCTGAAGCAATCCTGCGCTTTTGCGGCCAGCTCCCAAAAAAGCGAGGAGACAAATGGAGCTCAGGGGCACTGCAATTCACAAACGTGCAGAGTTATCAATGAGAACTCTCGTCCACAAATATATGGAGGGAAGGCAACGAAGAGGATTTGAAAGCAAGGCAGATTTGCAGGAAACAGATTTCAGGAGGTAGATTTGACTCGCCTGTAAAGCACATGAAATGCGGCAAAAAGTTGACAATGATGCCGATGGCCAAAAAGGGCGTATGCTTTTTTCCCTGAATATATTCAGGAAAAAACGCATACGCCCTTTTTGGCCAACCAAGCAAGCCGGAAGGGCAAATCAGCACTACAAGGAATTCTCGCTTGTCCTCGGTCAAAAGGGCCATGCTGAAAAAAGTGTAAAAACCAGAAAAGCAGGACAGGCCATGGAGACATGGGAGCCTTGCTACGCTGATGGGCGGGATGTAAATTGCCAACAGCCACTCTGGAGAATTGTACGGTGTGTCATGAAACAAGTAATAAACACAAATTAGAGAGCATAGGGCACTTCCATTCATGGGCATATAAATTGGGAAAACTAAAAATCAACAAGACACAGGCACCCCAAACTTTACGGCTGCTCTGTTTCCAAGAACCTCCACTTTGGTACACCTTCAATATCCCAGGAAAGAGAAAAATGGATAAAGAAATGGTGGTACTTGGCACAATGGAATATCACTCAGCCATGAAATCAATGTCATAAGGCTAGTTAGCAGCATGATGAGTGGATTTAGCGACGATGATTCTAAGTGAAATAAGTCACACAGAAAAAGACACTTATCCTAAGATATCGCTTATAGAGGGAATGTCAAAATCGCTACGCTTGAACTGAATTACAAAACAGAACAGAGTCACACCTTTAGAAGACACACTATGGCTGCTTAACGGGAAAGGTGAGGTGGGGTGATGCATAAAACAAGGGTTTGAAATTAGCTCAGAGACCGCTCCATAAGCCAAATATGTAATAGACAAGGCCTACTCCCTGCTCAGTGAACTGGACTCAACACCCCCTAGTCACCGCACAAGAATATATCTGACTAGTAAGAATCTGAAAACCTATGTATCGATATCTCTCTGCAAGTGAATCAAGAGGGTGTAAAGCGGCATCAACACAGCAGGGAAAAGCAGCCAAGACCCATTCTAAACATAAATTACTTAAAAAAACCCACAAAACAAAGACAGTGAAAGAGAGAGAAATTCTTACAAAATCCGTTCAGGGTCTCTGATGCAACCTGGATTGACCATATCTAGACCCACAGCTGGATGAGACATAAGGCTGGACACTCTTGGGGCTGAGAGGATTGGTGAGGTTGGGTGAGCAAATGCAGATACTTTAAAGTAACTCCACGGGGTACCCACCCCATGGGTCTCAAATCTCCAGGTACAAGGGCATCTTCCTACATCAAAACATGCATGGGAAACACAGAAGATGGTATGCCATGAGATCGGGAAAGGTTTCTAAAACGCACCTCATTTCTCCTCTCCTTGTGCTCGGGTTCGCCATTCCAGCCGCTTGACTAACCATCTCCCTACTTGGAGAATCAGCACCTTTAACCTCCTGTTTCGTACAGGTTGTAATTTGTCCTGAGGATGAACGGGAAGACGGGGAACCAACGAGAGACAAACGCTAGGTGTTGGGACAGGCACAGGTCACTCCATTTTCCCATCAGGAAGAAGAATGAACCACAGGCTCCGCCTGCCCCCTGGAAGCCGAATAGGGCCTGAAACAATCCTGCGCTTTTGCGGCCAGCTCCCAAAAAAGCGAGTAGACAAATGGAGCTCAGGGGCACTGCAATTCACAAACGTGCAGAGTTATAAAGGAGAACTCTCGTCCACAAATATATTGAGGGAAGGCAACGAAGAGGATTTGAAAGCAAGGCAGATTTGCAGGAAACAGATTTCAGGAGGTAGATTCGACTCGCCTTTAAAGCACATGAAAAACGGCAAAACGTTGACAATGATGCCCTTGGCCAAAAAGGTCGTATGCGTTTTTTCCTGAATATATTCAGGAAAAATCGCATACGCCCTTTTTGGCCAACCAAGCAAGCCGGAAGGGCAAATCAGTGCTACAAAGAAGTCTCGCTTGCCCTCGGTCAAAAATGCCATGCTGAAAAAGTTTAAAAACCAGAAAAGCAGGACAGGCCATGGAGACATGGAAGCCTTGCTACGCTGATGGCCGGGACGTAAATTGCCAACAGGCACTCTGGAGAAGTGTACGGTGTGTCCTGAAAAAAGTAATAAACACAGCTTAGAGAGCATAGCGTACTTCCACTCATGGGCATATAAATTGGGAAAACTAAAAATCAACAAGACACAGGCACCCCGAAATTTACGGCTGCTCTGTTTCCAAGAACCTCCACTTTGTTACGCCTTCAATATCCCAGGAAAGAGAAAAATGGATAAACAAATGGTGGTACTTGGCACAATGGAATATCACTCAGCCATGAAATCAGTGTCATCAGGCTAGTTAGCACCATGATGAGTGGATTTAGCGACGATGATTCTAAGTAAAATAAGTCACACAGAAAAAGACACTTATCCTAAGATATCGTTTATAGAGGGAATGTCAAAATCGCTACACTTGAACTGAATTACAAAACAGAACAGAGTCACACCTTTAGAAGACACACTATGGCTGCTTAACGGAAAAGGTGAGGTGGGGTGATACATAAAACAGGGGTTTGAAATTAGCTCAGAGACCACTCCATAAGCCAAATATATAATAGACAAGGCCTACTCCCTGCTCAGTGAACTGGACTCAACACCCCCTAGTCACCGCACAAGAATATATCTGACTAGTAAGAATCTGAAAACCTATGTATCGATATCTCTCTGCAAGTGAATCAAGAGGGTGTAAAGCGGCATAAACACAGCAGGGAAAAGCAGCCAAGCTCCATTCTAAACATAAATAACTTAAAAAAACCCACAAAACAAAGACAGTGAAAGAGAGAGAAATTCTTACAAAATCCGTTCAGGGTCTCTGATGCAACCTGGATTGACCATATCTAGACCCACAGCTGGATGAGACATAAGGCTGGACACTCTTGGGGCTGAGAGGATTGGTGAGGTTGGGTGAGCAAACGCAGATACTTTAAAGTAATACTGTGTGGTACCCACCCCATGGGTCTGAAATCTCCAGGTACAAGGGCATCTTCCTACATCCAAACATGCATGGGAAACCCAGAGAATTGTATGCCGTGAGATCGGGAAAGGCTTCTAAAACGCACCTCATTTCTCCTCTCCTTGTGCTCGGGTTCGCCATTCTAGGCGCTTGACTAAACATCTCCCTACTTGTAGAATCAGCACCTTTAACCTCCTGTTTCGTACAGGTTGCAATTTGTCCTGAGGATGAACGGGAAGACGGGGAACCAACGAGAGACTAGCCCTAGGTGTTGGGACAGGCACAGGTCACTCCATTTTCCCATCAGGAAGAAGAATGAACCACAGGCTCAGCCTGCCCCCCAGAACCAAAATAGGGCCTGAAGCAATCCTGCGCTTTTGCGGCCAGCTCCCAAAAAAGCGAGGAGACAAATGGAGCTCAGGGGCACTGCAATTCACAAACGTGCAGAGTTATCAATGAGAACTCTCGTCCACAAATATATGGAGGGAAGGCAACGAAGAGGATTTGAAAGCAAGGCAGATTTGCAGGAAACAGATTTCAGGAGGTAGATTTGACTCGCCTGTAAAGCACATGAAATGCGGCAAAAAGTTGACAATGATGCCGATGGCCAAAAAGGGCGTATGCTTTTTTCCCTGAATATATTCAGGAAAAAACGCATACGCCCTTTTTGGCCAACCAAGCAAGCCGGAAGGGCAAATCAGCACTACAAGGAATTCTCGCTTGTCCTCGGTCAAAAGGGCCATGCTGAAAAAAGTGTAAAAACCAGAAAAGCAGGACAGGCCATGGAGACATGGGAGCCTTGCTACGCTGATGGGCGGGATGTAAATTGCCAACAGCCACTCTGGAGAATTGTACGGTGTGTCATGAAACAAGTAATAAACACAAATTAGAGAGCATAGGGCACTTCCATTCATGGGCATATAAATTGGGAAAACTAAAAATCAACAAGACACAGGCACCCCAAACTTTACGGCTGCTCTGTTTCCAAGAACCTCCACTTTGGTACACCTTCAATATCCCAGGAAAGAGAAAAATGGATAAAGAAATGGTGGTACTTGGCACAATGGAATATCACTCAGCCATGAAATCAATGTCATAAGGCTAGTTAGCAGCATGATGAGTGGATTTAGCGACGATGATTCTAAGTGAAATAAGTCACACAGAAAAAGACACTTATCCTAAGATATCGCTTATAGAGGGAATGTCAAAATCGCTACGCTTGAACTGAATTACAAAACAGAACAGAGTCACACCTTTAGAAGACACACTATGGCTGCTTAACGGGAAAGGTGAGGTGGGGTGATGCATAAAACAAGGGTTTGAAATTAGCTCAGAGACCGCTCCATAAGCCAAATATGTAATAGACAAGGCCTACTCCCTGCTCAGTGAACTGGACTCAACACCCCCTAGTCACCGCACAAGAATATATCTGACTAGTAAGAATCTGAAAACCTATGTATCGATATCTCTCTGCAAGTGAATCAAGAGGGTGTAAAGCGGCATCAACACAGCAGGGAAAAGCAGCCAAGACCCATTCTAAACATAAATTACTTAAAAAAACCCACAAAACAAAGACAGTGAAAGAGAGAGAAATTCTTACAAAATCCGTTCAGGGTCTCTGATGCAACCTGGATTGACCATATCTAGACCCACAGCTGGATGAGACATAAGGCTGGACACTCTTGGGGCTGAGAGGATTGGTGAGGTTGGGTGAGCAAATGCAGATACTTTAAAGTAACTCCACGGGGTACCCACCCCATGGGTCTCAAATCTCCAGGTACAAGGGCATCTTCCTACATCAAAACATGCATGGGAAACACAGAAGATGGTATGCCATGAGATCGGGAAAGGTTTCTAAAACGCACCTCATTTCTCCTCTCCTTGTGCTCGGGTTCGCCATTCCAGCCGCTTGACTAACCATCTCCCTACTTGGAGAATCAGCACCTTTAACCTCCTGTTTCGTACAGGTTGTAATTTGTCCTGAGGATGAACGGGAAGACGGGGAACCAACGAGAGACAAACGCTAGGTGTTGGGACAGGCACAGGTCACTCCATTTTCCCATCAGGAAGAAGAATGAACCACAGGCTCCGCCTGCCCCCTGGAAGCCGAATAGGGCCTGAAACAATCCTGCGCTTTTGCGGCCAGCTCCCAAAAAAGCGAGTAGACAAATGGAGCTCAGGGGCACTGCAATTCACAAACGTGCAGAGTTATAAAGGAGAACTCTCGTCCACAAATATATTGAGGGAAGGCAACGAAGAGGATTTGAAAGCAAGGCAGATTTGCAGGAAACAGATTTCAGGAGGTAGATTCGACTCGCCTTTAAAGCACATGAAAAGCGGCAAAACGTTGACAATGATGCCCTTGGCCAAAAAGGGCGTATGCGTTTTTTCCTGAATATATTCAGGAAAAATCGCATACGCCCTTTTTGGCCAACCAAGCAAGCCGGAAGGGCAAATCAGTGCTACAAAGAAGTCTCGCTTGCCCTCGGTCAAAAATGCCATGCTGAAAAAGTTTAAAAACCAGAAAAGCAGGACAGGCCATGGAGACATGGAAGCCTTGCTACGCTGATGGCCGGGACGTAAATTGCCAACAGGCACTCTGGAGAAGTGTACGGTGTGTCCTGAAAAAAGTAATAAACACAGCTTAGAGAGCATAGCGTACTTCCACTCATGGGCATATAAATTGGGAAAACTAAAAATCAACAAGACACAGGCACCCCGAAATTTACGGCTGCTCTGTTTCCAAGAACCTCCACTTTGTTACGCCTTCAATATCCCAGGAAAGAGAAAAATGGATAAACAAATGGTGGTACTTGGCACAATGGAATATCACTCAGCCATGAAATCAGTGTCATCAGGCTAGTTAGCACCATGATGAGTGGATTTAGCGACGATGATTCTAAGTAAAATAAGTCACACAGAAAAAGACACTTATCCTAAGATATCGCTTATAGAGGGAATGTCAAAATCGCTACACTTGAACTGAATTACAAAACAGAACAGAGTCACACCTTTAGAAGACACACTATGGCTGCTTAACGGAAAAGGTGAGGTGGGGTGATACATAAAACAGGGGTTTGAAATTAGCTCAGAGACCACTCCATAAGCCAAATATATAATAGACAAGGCCTACTCCCTGCTCAGTGAACTGGACTCAACACCCCCTAGTCACCGCACAAGAATATATCTGACTAGTAAGAATCTGAAAACCTATGTATCGATATCTCTCTGCAAGTGAATCAAGAGGGTGTAAAGCGGCATCAACACAGCAGGGAAAAGCAGCCAAGCTCCATTCTAAACATAAATAACTTAAAAAAACCCACAAAACAAAGACAGTGAAAGAGAGAGAAATTCTTACAAAATCCGTTCAGGGTCTCTGATGCAACCTGGATTGACCATATCTAGACCCACAGCTGGATGAGACATAAGGCTGGACACTCTTGGGGCTGAGAGGATTGGTGAGGTTGGGTGAGCAAACGCAGATACTTTAAAGTAATACTGTGTGGTACCCACCCCATGGGTCTGAAATCTCCAGGTACAAGGGCATCTTCCTACATCCAAACATGCATGGGAAACCCAGAGAATTGTATGCCGTGAGATCGGGAAAGGCTTCTAAAACGCACCTCATTTCTCCTCTCCTTGTGCTCGGGTTCGCCATTCTAGGCGCTTGACTAAACATCTCCCTACTTGTAGAATCAGCACCTTTAACCTCCTGTTTCGTACAGGTTGCAATTTGTCCTGAGGATGAACGGGAAGACGGGGAACCAACGAGAGACTAGCCCTAGGTGTTGGGACAGGCACAGGTCACTCCATTTTCCCATCAGGAAGAAGAATGAACCACAGGCTCAGCCTGCCCCCCAGAACCAAAATAGGGCCTGAAGCAATCCTGCGCTTTTGCGGCCAGCTCCCAAAAAAGCGAGGAGACAAATGGAGCTCAGGGGCACTGCAATTCACAAACGTGCAGAGTTATCAATGAGAACTCTCGTCCACAAATATATGGAGGGAAGGCAACGAAGAGGATTTGAAAGCAAGGCAGATTTGCAGGAAACAGATTTCAGGAGGTAGATTTGACTCGCCTGTAAAGCACATGAAATGCGGCAAAAAGTTGACAATGATGCCGATGGCCAAAAAGGGCGTATGCTTTTTTCCCTGAATATATTCAGGAAAAAACGCATACGCCCTTTTTGGCCAACCAAGCAAGCCGGAAGGGCAAATCAGCACTACAAGGAATTCTCGCTTGTCCTCGGTCAAAAGGGCCATGCTGAAAAAGTGTAAAAACCAGAAAAGCAGGACAGGCCATGGAGACATGGGAGCCTTGCTACGCTGATGGGCGGGATGTAAATTGCCAACAGCCACTCTGGAGAATTGTACGGTGTGTCATGAAACAAGTAATAAACACAAATTAGAGAGCATAGGGCACTTCCATTCATGGGCATATAAATTGGGAAAACTAAAAATCAACAAGACACAGGCACCCCAAACTTTACGGCTGCTCTGTTTCCAAGAACCTCCACTTTGGTACACCTTCAATATCCCAGGAAAGAGAAAAATGGATAAAGAAATGGTGGTACTTGGCACAATGGAATATCACTCAGCCATGAAATCAATGTCATAAGGCTAGTTAGCAGCATGATGAGTGGATTTAGCGACGATGATTCTAAGTGAAATAAGTCACACAGAAAAAGACACTTATCCTAAGATATCGCTTATAGAGGGAATGTCAAAATCGCTACGCTTGAACTGAATTACAAAACAGAACAGAGTCACACCTTTAGAAGACACACTATGGCTGCTTAACGGGAAAGGTGAGGTGGGGTGATGCATAAAACAAGGGTTTGAAATTAGCTCAGAGACCGCTCCATAAGCCAAATATGTAATAGACAAGGCCTACTCCCTGCTCAGTGAACTGGACTCAACACCCCCTAGTCACCGCACAAGAATATATCTGACTAGTAAGAATCTGAAAACCTATGTATCGATATCTCTCTGCAAGTGAATCAAGAGGGTGTAAAGCGGCATCAACACAGCAGGGAAAAGCAGCCAAGACCCATTCTAAACATAAATTACTTAAAAAAACCCACAAAACAAAGACAGTGAAAGAGAGAGAAATTCTTACAAAATCCGTTCAGGGTCTCTGATGCAACCTGGATTGACCATATCTAGACCCACAGCTGGATGAGACATAAGGCTGGACACTCTTGGGGCTGAGAGGATTGGTGAGGTTGGGTGAGCAAATGCAGATACTTTAAAGTAACTCCACGGGGTACCCACCCCATGGGTCTCAAATCTCCAGGTACAAGGGCATCTTCCTACATCAAAACATGCATGGGAAACACAGAAGATGGTATGCCATGAGATCGGGAAAGGTTTCTAAAACGCACCTCATTTCTCCTCTCCTTGTGCTCGGGTTCGCCATTCCAGCCGCTTGACTAACCATCTCCCTACTTGGAGAATCAGCACCTTTAACCTCCTGTTTCGTACAGGTTGTAATTTGTCCTGAGGATGAACGGGAAGACGGGGAACCAACGAGAGACAAACGCTAGGTGTTGGGACAGGCACAGGTCACTCCATTTTCCCATCAGGAAGAAGAATGAACCACAGGCTCCGCCTGCCCCCTGGAAGCCGAATAGGGCCTGAAACAATCCTGCGCTTTTGCGGCCAGCTCCCCTTCCACCCCAAAAAAAGCGAGTAGACAAATGGAGCTCAGGGGCACTGCAATTCACAAACGTGCAGAGTTATAAAGGAGAACTCTCGTCCACAAATATATTGAGGGAAGGCAACGAAGAGGATTTGAAAGCAAGGCAGATTTGCAGGAAACAGATTTCAGGAGGTAGATTCGACTCGCCTTTAAAGCACATGAAAAACGGCAAAACGTTGACAATGATGCCCTTGGCCAAAAAGGTCGTATGCGTTTTTTCCTGAATATATTCAGGAAAAATCGCATACGCCCTTTTTGGCCAACCAAGCAAGCCGGAAGGGCAAATCAGTGCTACAAAGAAGTCTCGCTTGCCCTCGGTCAAAAATGCCATGCTGAAAAAGTTTAAAAACCAGAAAAGCAGGACAGGCCATGGAGACATGGAAGCCTTGCTACGCTGATGGCCGGGACGTAAATTGCCAACAGGCACTCTGGAGAAGTGTACGGTGTGTCCTGAAAAAAGTAATAAACACAGCTTAGAGAGCATAGCGTACTTCCACTCATGGGCATATAAATTGGGAAAACTAAAAATCAACAAGACACAGGCACCCCGAAATTTACGGCTGCTCTGTTTCCAAGAACCTCCACTTTGTTACGCCTTCAATATCCCAGGAAAGAGAAAAATGGATAAACAAATGGTGGTACTTGGCACAATGGAATATCACTCAGCCATGAAATCAGTGTCATCAGGCTAGTTAGCACCATGATGAGTGGATTTAGCGACGATGATTCTAAGTAAAATAAGTCACACAGAAAAAGACACTTATCCTAAGATATCGTTTATAGAGGGAATGTCAAAATCGCTACACTGAACTGAATTACAAAACAGAACAGAGTCACACCTTTAGAAGACACACTATGGCTGCTTAACGGAAAAGGTGAGGTGGGGTGATACATAAAACAGGGGTTTGAAATTAGCTCAGAGACCACTCCATAAGCCAAATATATAATAGACAAGGCCTACTCCCTGCTCAGTGAACTGGACTCAACACCCCCTAGTCACCGCACAAGAATATATCTGACTAGTAAGAATCTGAAAACCTATGTATCGATATCTCTCTGCAAGTGAATCAAGAGGGTGTAAAGCGGCATAAACACAGCAGGGAAAAGCAGCCAAGCTCCATTCTAAACATAAATAACTTAAAAAAACCCACAAAACAAAGACAGTGAAAGAGAGAGAAATTCTTACAAAATCCGTTCAGGGTCTCTGATGCAACCTGGATTGACCATATCTAGACCCACAGCTGGATGAGACATAAGGCTGGACACTCTTGGGGCTGAGAGGATTGGTGAGGTTGGGTGAGCAAACGCAGATACTTTAAAGTAATACTGTGTGGTACCCACCCCATGGGTCTGAAATCTCCAGGTACAAGGGCATCTTCCTACATCCAAACATGCATGGGAAACCCAGAGAATTGTATGCCGTGAGATCGGGAAAGGCTTCTAAAACGCACCTCATTTCTCCTCTCCTTGTGCTCGGGTTCGCCATTCTAGGCGCTTGACTAAACATCTCCCTACTTGTAGAATCAGCACCTTTAACCTCCTGTTTCGTACAGGTTGCAATTTGTCCTGAGGATGAACGGGAAGACGGGGGAACCAACGAGAGACTAGCCCTAGGTGTTGGGACAGGCACAGGTCACTCCATTTTCCCATCAGGAAGAAGAATGAACCACAGGCTCAGCCTGCCCCCCAGAACCAAAATAGGGCCTGAAGCAATCCTGCGCTTTTGCGGCCAGCTCCCAAAAAAGCGAGGAGACAAATGGAGCTCAGGGGCACTGCAATTCACAAACGTGCAGAGTTATCAATGAGAACTCTCGTCCACAAATATATGGAGGGAAGGCAACGAAGAGGATTTGAAAGCAAGGCAGATTTGCAGGAAACAGATTTCAGGAGGTAGATTTGACTCGCCTGTAAAGCACATGAAATGCGGCAAAAAGTTGACAATGATGCCGATGGCCAAAAAGGGCGTATGCTTTTTTCCCTGAATATATTCAGGAAAAAACGCATACGCCCTTTTTGGCCAACCAAGCAAGCCGGAAGGGCAAATCAGCACTACAAGGAATTCTCGCTTGTCCTCGGTCAAAAGGGCCATGCTGAAAAAAGTGTAAAAACCAGAAAAGCAGGACAGGCCATGGAGACATGGAGCCTTGCTACGCTGATGGGCGGGATGTAAATTGCCAACAGCCACTCTGGAGAATTGTACGGGTGTGTCATGAAACAAGTAATAAACACAAATTAGAGAGCATAGGGCACTTCCATTCATGGGCATATAAATTGGGGAAAACTAAAAATCAACAAGACACAGGCACCCCAAACTTTACGGCTGCTCTGTTTCCAAGAACCTCCACTTTGGTACACCTTCAATATCCCAGGAAAGAGAAAAATGGATAAAGAAATGGTGGTACTTGGCACAATGGAATATCACTCAGCCATGAAATCAATGTCATAAGGCTAGTTAGCAGCATGATGAGTGGATTTAGCGACGATGATTCTAAGTGAAATAAGTCACACAGAAAAAAGACACTTATCCTAAGATATCGCTTATAGAGGGAATGTCAAAATCGCTACGCTTGAACTGAATTACAAAACAGAACAGAGTCACACCTTTAGAAGACACACTATGGCTGCTTAACGGGAAAGGTGAGGTGGGGGTGATGCATAAAACAAGGGTTTGAAATTAGCTCAGAGACCGCTCCATAAGCCAAATATGTAATAGACAAGGCCTACTCCCTGCTCAGTGAACTGGACTCAACACCCCCTAGTCACCGCACAAGAATATATCTGACTAGTAAGAATCTGAAAACCTATGTATCGATATCTCTCTGCAAGTGAATCAAGAGGGTGTAAAGCGGCATCAACACAGCAGGAAAAGCAGCCAAGACCCATTCTAAACATAAATTACTTAAAAAAACCCACAAAACAAAGACAGTGAAAGAGAGAGAAATTCTTACAAAATCCGTTCAGGGTCTCTGATGCAACCTGGATTGACCATATCTAGACCCACAGCTGGATGAGACATAAGGCTGGACACTCTTGGGGCTGAGAGGATTGGTGAGGTTGGGTGAGCAAATGCAGATACTTTAAAGTAACTCCACGGGG
>NW_026871280.1:300000-410789 GCF_028564815.1 Eubalaena glacialis
TGAATATATTCAGGAAAAAACGCATACGCCCTTTTTGGCCAAGGGCATCATTGTCAACGTTTTGCCGCTTTTCATGTGCTTTAAAGGCGAGTCGAATCTACCTCCTGAAATCTGTTTCCTGCAAATCTGCCTTGCTTTCAAATCCTCTTCGTTGCCTTCCCTCAATATATTTGTGGACGAGAGTTCTCATTTATAACTCTGCACGTTTGTGAATTGCAGTGCCCCTGAGCTCCATTTGTCTCCTCGCTTTTTTGGGAGCTGGCCGCAAAAGCGCAGGATTGCTTCAGGCCCTATTTTGGTTCTGGGGGGCAGGCTGAGCCTGTGGTTCATTCTTCTTCCTGATGGGAAAATGGAGTGACCTGTGCCTGTCCCAACACCTAGGGCTAGTCTTTCGTTGGTTCCCCATCTTCCCGTTCATCCTCAGGACAAATTGCAACCTGGACGAAACAGTAGGTTAAAGGTGCTGATTCTCCAAGTAGGGAGATGGTTAGTCAAGCGGCTGGAATGGCGAACCCGAGCACAAGGAGAGGAGAAATGAGGTGCGTTTTAGAAACCTTTCCCGATCTCACGGCATACCATCTTCTGGGTTTCCCATGCATGTTTTGATGTAGGAAGATGCCCTGGTACCTGGAGATTTGAGACCCATGGGGTGGGTACCCCGCGGTATTACTTTAAAGTATCTGCATTTGCTCACCCAACCTCACCAACCCTCTCAGCCCCAAGAGTGTCCAGCCTTATGTCTCATCCAGCTGTGGGTCTAGATATGGTCAATCCAGGTTGCATCAGAGACCCTGAACGGATTTTGTAAGAATTTCTCTCTCTTTCACTGTCTTTGCTTTGTGGGTTTTTTAAAGTAATGTATGTTTAGAATGGGGTTTGGCTGCTTTTCCCTGCTGTGTTTATGCCGCTTTACACCCTCTTGATTCACTTGCAGAGAGATATCGATACATAGGTTTTCAGATTCATACTAGTCAGATATATTCTTGTGCGGTGACTAGGGGGTGTTGAGTCCAGTTCACTGAGCAGGGAGTAGGCCTTGTCTATTACATATTTGGCTTATGGAGCGGTGTCTGAGCTAATTCCAAACCCTTGTTTTATGCATCACCCCACCTCACCTTTCCCGTTAAGCAGCCATAGTGTGTCTTCTAAAGGTGTGACTCTGTTCTGCTTTGTAATTCAGTTCAAGTGTAGCGATTTTGACATTCCCTCTATAAGCGATATCTTAGGATAAGTGTCTTTTTCTGTGTGACTTATTTCACTTAGAGTCATCGTACCTAAATCCACTCATCATGCTGCTAACTAGCCTTATGACATTGATTTCATGGCTGAGTGATATTCCATTGTGCCAAGTACCACCATTTCTTTATCCATTTTTCTCTTTCCTGGGATATTGAAGGTGTACCGAAGTGGAGGTTCTTGGAAACAGAGCAGCCGTAAACTTTAGGGTGCCTGTGTCTTGTTGATTTTTAGTTTTCCCAATTTATACGCCCATGAGTGGAAGTGCCCTATGCTCTCTACGCTGTGTTTATTACTTGTTTCAGGACACACCGTACTCTTCTCCAGAGTGCCTGTTGGCAATTTACATCCCGCCCATCAGCGTAGCAAGGCTCCCATGTCTCCATGGCCTGTCCTGCTTTTCTGGTTTTTACTGTTTGTTCAGCATGGCCCTTTTGACCGAGGGCAAGCGAGACTTCTTTGTAGCGCTGATTTGCCCTTCCGGCTTGCTTGGTTGGCCAAAAAGGGCGTATGCGTTTTTTCCTGAATATATTCAGGAAAAAACGCATACGCCCTTTTTGGCCAAGGGCATCATTGTCAACGTTTTGCCGCTTTTCATGTGCTTTAAAGGCGAGTCGAATCTACCTCCTGAAATCTGTTTCCTGCAAATCTGCCTTGCTTTCAAATCCTCTTCGTTGCCTTCCCTCAATATATTTGTGGACGAGAGTTCTCATTTATAACTCTGCACGTTTGTGAATTGCAGTGCCCCTGAGCTCCATTTGTCTCCTCGCTTTTTTGGGAGCTGGCCGCAAAAGCGCAGGATTGCTTCAGGCCCTATTTTGGTTCTGGGGGGCAGGCTGAGCCTGTGGTTCATTCTTCTTCCTGATGGGAAAATGGAGTGACCTGTGCCTGTCCCAACACCTAGGGCTAGTCTTTCGTTGGTTCCCCGTCTTCCCGTTCATCCTCAGGACAAATTGCAATCTGGACGAAACAGTAGGTTAAAGGTGCTGATTCTCCAAGTAGGGAGATGGTTAGTCAAGCGGCTGGAATCGCGAATCCGAGCACAAGGAGAGGAGAAATGAGGTGCGTTTTAGAAACCTTTCCCGATCTCACGGCATACCATCTTCTGGGTTTCCCATGCATGTTTTGATGTAGGATGGGGTGGGTACCCCGCGGTATTACTTTAAAGTATCTGCATTTGCTCACCCAACCTCACCAATCCTCTCAGCCCCAAGAGTGTCCAGCCTTATGTCTCATCCAGCTGTGGGTCTAGATATGGTCAATCCAGGTTGCATCAGAGACCCTGAACGGATTTTGTAAGAATTTCTCTCTCTTTCACTGTCTTTGCTTTGTGGGTTTTTTAAAGTAATGTATGTTTAGAATGGGGTTTGGCTGCTTTTCCCTGCTGTGTTTATGCCGCTTTACACCCTCTTGATTCACTTGCAGAGAGATATCGATACATAGGTTTTCAGATTCATACTAGTCAGATATATTCTTGTGCGGTGACTAGGGGGTGTTGAGTCCAGTTCACTGAGCAGGGAGTAGGCCTTGTCTATTACATATTTGGCTTATGGAGCGGTGTCTGAGCTAATTTCAAACCCTTGTTTTATGCATCACCCCACCTCACCTTTCCCGTTAAGCAGCCATAGTGTGTCTTCTAAAGGTGTGACTCTGTTCTGTTTTGTAATTCAGTTCAAGTGTAGCGATTTTGACATTCCCTCTATAAGCGATATCTTAGGATAAGTGTCTTTTTCTGTGTGACTTATTTCACTTAGAATCATCGTACCTAAATCCACTCATCATGCTGCTAACTAGCCTTATGACATTGATTTCATGGCTGAGTGATATTCCATTGTGCCAAGTACCACCATTTCTTTATCCATTTTTCTCTTTCCTGGGATATTGAAGGTGTACCGAAGTGGAGGTTCTTGGAAACAGAGCAGCCGTAAACTTTAGGGTGCCTGTGTCTTGTTGATTTTTAGTTTTCCCAATTTATACGCCCTTGAGTGGAAGTGCCCTATGCTCTCTACGCTGTGTTTATTACTTGTTTCAGGACACACCGTACTCTTCTCCAGAGTGCCTGTTGGCAATGTACATCCCGCCCATCAGCGTAGCAAGGCTCCCATGTCTCCATGGCCTGTCCTGCTTTTCTGGTTTTTACTGTTTGTTCAGCATGGCCCTTTTGACCGAGGGCAAGCGAGACTTCTTTGTAGCGCTGATTTGCCCTTCCGGCTTGCTTGGTTGGCCAAAAAGGGCGTATGCGTTTTTTCCTGAATATATTCAGGAAAAAACGCATACGCCCTTTTTGGCCAAGGGCATCATTGTCAACGTTTTGCCGCTTTTCATGTGCTTTAAAGGCGAGTCGAATCTACCTCCTGAAATCTGTTTCCTGCAAATCTGCCTTGCTTTCAAATCCTCTTCGTTGCCTTCCCTCAATATATTTGTGGACGAGAGTTCTCATTTATAACTCTGCACGTTTGTGAATTGCAGTGCCCCTGAGCTCCATTTGTCTCCTCGCTTTTTTGGGAGCTGGCCGCAAAAGCGCAGGATTGCTTCAGGCCCTATTTTGGTTCTGGGGGGCAGGCTGAGCCTGTGGTTCATTCTTCTTCCTGATGGGAAAATGGAGTGACCTATGCCTGTCCCAACACCTAGGGCTCGTCTCTCGTGGCTTCCACGTCTTCCCGTTCATCCTCAGGACAAATTGCAACCTGTACAATCAGGAGGTTAAAGGTGCTGATTCTCCAAGTAGGGAGATGGTTAGTCAAGGGGCTGGAATGGCGAACCCGAACACAAGGAGTGGAGAAATGAGGTGCGTTTTAGAAACCTTTCCCGATCTCATGGCATACCATCTTCTGGGTTTCCCATGCATGTTTTGATGTAGGAAGATTCCCTTGTACCTGGAGATTTGAGACCCATGGTGTGTGTTCCCCGCAGTGTTACTTTAAAGTATCTGCATTTGCTCACCCAACCTCACCAACCCTCTCAGCCCCAAGAGTGTCCAGCCTTATGTCTCATCCAGCTGTGGGTCTTGATATGGTCAATCCAGGTTGCATCATAGACCCTGAATGCATTTTGTAAGAATTTCTCTCTCTTTCACTGTCTTTGTTTTGTGGGTTTTTTAAAGTAATTTATGTTTAGAATCGGGCTTGGCTGCTTTTCCCTGCTGTGTTGATGCCGCTTTACACCCTCTTGATTCACTTGCAGAGAGATATCGATACATAGGTTTTCAGATTCATACTAGTCAGATATATTCTTGTGTGTTGACTAGGGTGTGTTGAGTCCAGTTCACTGAGCAGGGAGTAGGCCTTGTCTATTACATATTTGGCTTATGGAGCGGTGTCTGAGCTAATTTCAAACCCTTGTTTTATGCATCACCCCACCTCACCTTTCCCGTTAAGCAGCCATAGTGTGTCTTCTAAAGGTGTGACTCTGTTCTGTTTTGTAATTCAGTTCAAGTGTAGCGATTTTGACATTCCCTCTATAAGCGATATCTTAGGATAAGTGTCTTTTTCTGTGTGACTTATTTCACTTAGAATCATCGTATCTAAATCCACTCATCATGCTGCTAACTAGCCTTATGACATTGATTTCATGGCTGAGTGATATTCCACTGTGCCAAGTACCACCATTTCTTTATCCATTTTTCTCTTTCCTGGGATATTGAAGGTGTACCGAAGTGGAGGTTCTTGGAAACAGAGCAGCCGTAAACTTTAGGGTGCCTGTGTCTTGTTGATTTTTAGTTTTCCCAATTTATACGCCCATGAGTGGAAGTGCCCTATGCTCTCAACGCTGTGTTTATTACTTGTTTCAGGACACACCGTACTCTTCTCCAGAGTGCCTGTTGGCAATTTACATCCCGCCCATCAGCGTAGCAAGGCTTCCATGTCTCCATGGCCTGTCCTGCTTTTCTGGTTTTTACACTTTGTTCAGCATGGCCCTTTTGACCGAGGGCAAGCGAGACTTCTTTGTAGCGCTGATTTGCCCTTCCGGCTTGCTTGGTTGGCCAAAAAGGGCGTATGCGTTTTTTCCTGAATATATTCAGGAAAAAACGCATACGCCCTTTTTGGCCAAGGGCATCATTGTCAACGTTTTGCCGCTTTTCATGTGCTTTAAAGGCGAGTCGAATCTACCTCCTGAAATCTGTTTCCTGCAAATCTGCCTTGCTTTCAAATCCTCTTCGTTGCCTTCCCTCAATATATTTGTGGACGAGAGTTCTCATTTATAACTCTGCACGTTTGTGAATTGCAGTGCCCCTGAGCTCCATTTGTCTCCTCGCTTTTTTGGGAGCTGGCCGCAAAAGCGCAGGATTGCTTCAGGCCCTATTTTGGTTCTGGGGGGCAGGCTGAGCCTGTGGTTCATTCTTCTTCCTGATGGGAAAATGGAGTGACCTGTGCCTGTCCCAACACCTAGGGCTAGTCTTTCGTTGGTTCCCCGTCTTCCCGTTCATCCTCAGGACAAATTGCAACCTGGACGAAACAGTAGGTTAAAGGTGCTGATTCTCCAAGTAGGGAGATGGTTAGTCAAGCGGCTGGAATGGCGAACCCGAGCACAAGGAGAGGAGAAATGAGGTGCGTTTTAGAAACCTTTCCCGATCTCACGGCATACCATCTTCTGGGTTTCCCATGCATGTTTTGTTGTAGGAAGATTCCCTTGTACCTGGAGATTTGAGACCCATGGGGTGGGTACCCCGCGGTATTACTTTAAAGTATCTGCATTTGCTCACCCAACCTCACCAATCCTCTCAGCCCCAAGAGTGTCCAGCCTTATGTCTCATCCAGCTGTGGGTCTAGATATGGTCAATCCAGGTTGCATCAGAGACCCTGAACGGATTTTGTAAGAATTTCTCTCTCTTTCACTGTCTTTGCTTTGTGGGTTTTTTAAAGTAATGTATGTTTAGAATGGGGTTTGGCTGCTTTTCCCTGCTGTGTTTATGCCGCTTTACACCCTCTTGATTCACTTGCAGAGAGATATCGATACATAGGTTTTCAGATTCATACTAGTCAGATATATTCTTGTGCGGTGACTAGGGGGTGTTGAGTCCAGTTCACTGAGCAGGGAGTAGGCCTTGTCTATTACATATTTGGCTTATGGAGCGGTGTCTGAGCTAATTCCAAACCCTTGTTTTATGCATCACCCCACCTCACCTTTCCCGTTAAGCAGCCATAGTGTGTCTTCTAAAGGTGTGACTCTGTTCTGTTTTGTAATTCAGTTCAAGTGTAGCGATTTTGACATTCCCTCTATAAGCGATATCTTAGGATAAGTGTCTTTTTCTGTGTGACTTATTTCACTTAGAGTCATCGTACCTAAATCCACTCATCATGCTGCGAACTAGCCTTATGACATTGATTTCATGGCTGAGTGATATTCCATTGTGCCAAGTACCACCATTTCTTTATCCATTTTTCTCTTTCCTGGGATATTGAAGGTGTACCGAAGTGGAGGTTCTTGGAAACAGAGCAGCCGTAAACTTTAGGGTGCCTGTGTCTTGTTGATTTTTAGTTTTCCCAATTTATACGCCCATGAGTGGAAGTGCCCTATGCTCTCTACGCTGTGTTTATTACTTGTTTCAGGACACACCGTACTCTTCTCCAGAGTGCCTGTTGGCAATTTACATCCCGCCCATCAGCGTAGCAAGGCTCCCATGTCTCCATGGCCTGTCCTGCTTTTCTGGTTTTTACTGTTTGTTCAGCATGGCCCTTTTGACCGAGGGCAAGCGAGACTTCTTTGTAGCGCTGATTTGCCCTTCCGGCTTGCTTGGTTGGCCAAAAAGGGCGTATGCGTTTTTTCCTGAATATATTCAGGAAAAAACGCATACGCCCTTTTTGGCCAAGGGCATCATTGTCAACGTTTTGCCGCTTTTCATGTGCTTTAAAGGCGAGTCGAATCTACCTCCTGAAATCTGTTTCCTGCAAATCTGCCTTGCTTTCAAATCCTCTTCGTTGCCTTCCCTCAATATATTTGTGGACGAGAGTTCTCATTTATAACTCTGCACGTTTGTGAATTGCAGTGCCCCTGAGCTCCATTTGTCTCCTCGCTTTTTTGGGAGCTGGCCGCAAAAGCGCAGGATTGCTTCAGGCCCTATTTTGGTTCTGGGGGGCAGGCTGAGCCTGTGGTTCATTCTTCTTCCTGATGGGAAAATGGAGTGACCTGTGCCTGTCCCAACACCTAGGGCTAGTCTTTCGTTGGTTCCCCGTCTTCCCGTTCATCCTCAGGACAAATTGCAACCTGGACGAAACAGTAGGTTAAAGGTGCTGATTCTCCAAGTAGGGAGATGGTTAGTCAAGCGGCTGGAATGGCGAACCCGAGCACAAGGAGAGGAGAAATGAGGTGCGTTTTAGAAACCTTTCCCGATCTCACGGCATACCATCTTCTGGGTTTCCCATGCATGTTTTGTTGTAGGAAGATTCCCTTGTACCTGGAGATTTGAGACCCATGGGGTGGGTACCCCGCGGTATTACTTTAAAGTATCTGCATTTGCTCACCCAACCTCACCAATCCTCTCAGCCCCAAGAGTGTCCAGCCTTATGTCTCATCCAGCTGTGGGTCTAGATATGGTCAATCCAGGTTGCATCAGAGACCCTGAACGGATTTTGTAAGAATTTCTCTCTCTTTCACTGTCTTTGCTTTGTGGGTTTTTTAAAGTAATGTATGTTTAGAATGGGGTTTGGCTGCTTTTCCCTGCTGTGTTTATGCCGCTTTACACCCTCTTGATTCACTTGCAGAGAGATATCGATACATAGGTTTTCAGATTCATACTAGTCAGATATATTCTTGTGCGGTGACTAGGGGGTGTTGAGTCCAGTTCACTGAGCAGGGAGTAGGCCTTGTCTATTACATATTTGGCTTATGGAGCGGTGTCTGAGCTAATTCCAAACCCTTGTTTTATGCATCACCCCACCTCACCTTTCCCGTTAAGCAGCCATAGTGTGTCTTCTAAAGGTGTGACTCTGTTCTGTTTTGTAATTCAGTTCAAGTGTAGCGATTTTGACATTCCCTCTATAAGCGATATCTTAGGATAAGTGTCTTTTTCTGTGTGACTTATTTCACTTAGAGTCATCGTACCTAAATCCACTCATCATGCTGCGAACTAGCCTTATGACATTGATTTCATGGCTGAGTGATATTCCATTGTGCCAAGTACCACCATTTCTTTATCCATTTTTCTCTTTCCTGGGATATTGAAGGTGTACCGAAGTGGAGGTTCTTGGAAACAGAGCAGCCGTAAACTTTAGGGTGCCTGTGTCTTGTTGATTTTTAGTTTTCCCAATTTATACGCCCATGAGTGGAAGTGCCCTATGCTCTCTACGCTGTGTTTATTACTTGTTTCAGGACACACCGTACTCTTCTCCAGAGTGCCTGTTGGCAATTTACATCCCGCCCATCAGCGTAGCAAGGCTCCCATGTCTCCATGGCCTGTCCTGCTTTTCTGGTTTTTACTGTTTGTTCAGCATGGCCCTTTTGACCGAGGGCAAGCGAGACTTCTTTGTAGCGCTGATTTGCCCTTCCGGCTTGCTTGGTTGGCCAAAAAGGGCGTATGCGTTTTTTCCTGAATATATTCAGGAAAAAACGCATACGCCCTTTTTGGCCAAGGGCATCATTGTCAACGTTTTGCCGCTTTTCATGTGCTTTAAAGGCGAGTCGAATCTACCTCCTGAAATCTGTTTCCTGCAAATCTGCCTTGCTTTCAAATCCTCTTCGTTGCCTTCCCTCAATATATTTGTGGACGAGAGTTCTCATTTATAACTCTGCACGTTTGTGAATTGCAGTGCCCCTGAGCTCCATTTGTCTCCTCGCTTTTTTGGGAGCTGGCCGCAAAAGCGCAGGATTGCTTCAGGCCCTATTTTGGTTCTGGGGGGCAGGCTGAGCCTGTGGTTCATTCTTCTTCCTGATGGGAAAATGGAGTGACCTGTGCCTGTCCCAACACCTAGGGCTAGTCTTTCGTTGGTTCCCCGTCTTCCCGTTCATCCTCAGGACAAATTGCAACCTGGACGAAACAGTAGGTTAAAGGTGCTGATTCTCCAAGTAGGGAGATGGTTAGTCAAGCGGCTGGAATGGCGAACCCGAGCACAAGGAGAGGAGAAATGAGGTGCGTTTTAGAAACCTTTCCCGATCTCACGGCATACCATCTTCTGGGTTTCCCATGCATGTTTTGTTGTAGGAAGATTCCCTTGTACCTGGAGATTTGAGACCCATGGGGTGGGTACCCCGCGGTATTACTTTAAAGTATCTGCATTTGCTCACCCAACCTCACCAATCCTCTCAGCCCCAAGAGTGTCCAGCCTTATGTCTCATCCAGCTGTGGGTCTAGATATGGTCAATCCAGGTTGCATCAGAGACCCTGAACGGATTTTGTAAGAATTTCTCTCTCTTTCACTGTCTTTGCTTTGTGGGTTTTTTAAAGTAATGTATGTTTAGAATGGGGTTTGGCTGCTTTTCCCTGCTGTGTTTATGCCGCTTTACACCCTCTTGATTCACTTGCAGAGAGATATCGATACATAGGTTTTCAGATTCATACTAGTCAGATATATTCTTGTGCGGTGACTAGGGGGTGTTGAGTCCAGTTCACTGAGCAGGGAGTAGGCCTTGTCTATTACATATTTGGCTTATGGAGCGGTGTCTGAGCTAATTCCAAACCCTTGTTTTATGCATCACCCCACCTCACCTTTCCCGTTAAGCAGCCATAGTGTGTCTTCTAAAGGTGTGACTCTGTTCTGTTTTGTAATTCAGTTCAAGTGTAGCGATTTTGACATTCCCTCTATAAGCGATATCTTAGGATAAGTGTCTTTTTCTGTGTGACTTATTTCACTTAGAGTCATCGTACCTAAATCCACTCATCATGCTGCGAACTAGCCTTATGACATTGATTTCATGGCTGAGTGATATTCCATTGTGCCAAGTACCACCATTTCTTTATCCATTTTTCTCTTTCCTGGGATATTGAAGGTGTACCGAAGTGGAGGTTCTTGGAAACAGAGCAGCCGTAAACTTTAGGGTGCCTGTGTCTTGTTGATTTTTAGTTTTCCCAATTTATACGCCCATGAGTGGAAGTGCCCTATGCTCTCTACGCTGTGTTTATTACTTGTTTCAGGACACACCGTACTCTTCTCCAGAGTGCCTGTTGGCAATTTACATCCCGCCCATCAGCGTAGCAAGGCTCCCATGTCTCCATGGCCTGTCCTGCTTTTCTGGTTTTTACTGTTTGTTCAGCATGGCCCTTTTGACCGAGGGCAAGCGAGACTTCTTTGTAGCGCTGATTTGCCCTTCCGGCTTGCTTGGTTGGCCAAAAAGGGCGTATGCGTTTTTTCCTGAATATATTCAGGAAAAAACGCATACGCCCTTTTTGGCCAAGGGCATCATTGTCAACGTTTTGCCGCTTTTCATGTGCTTTAAAGGCGAGTCGAATCTACCTCCTGAAATCTGTTTCCTGCAAATCTGCCTTGCTTTCAAATCCTCTTCGTTGCCTTCCCTCAATATATTTGTGGACGAGAGTTCTCATTTATAACTCTGCACGTTTGTGAATTGCAGTGCCCCTGAGCTCCATTTGTCTCCTCGCTTTTTTGGGAGCTGGCCGCAAAAGCGCAGGATTGCTTCAGGCCCTATTTTGGTTCTGGGGGGCAGGCTGAGCCTGTGGTTCATTCTTCTTCCTGATGGGAAAATGGAGTGACCTGTGCCTGTCCCAACACCTAGGGCTAGTCTTTCGTTGGTTCCCCGTCTTCCCGTTCATCCTCAGGACAAATTGCAACCTGGACGAAACAGTAGGTTAAAGGTGCTGATTCTCCAAGTAGGGAGATGGTTAGTCAAGCGGCTGGAATCGCGAATCCGAGCACAAGGAGAGGAGAAATGAGGTGCGTTTTAGAAACCTTTCCCGATCTCACGGCATACCATCTTCTGGGTTTCCCATGCATGTTTTGATGTAGGATGGGGTGGGTACCCCGCGGTATTACTTTAAAGTATCTGCATTTGCTCACCCAACCTCACCAATCCTCTCAGCCCCAAGAGTGTCCAGCCTTATGTCTCATCCAGCTGTGGGTCTAGATATGGTCAATCCAGGTTGCATCAGAGACCCTGAACGGATTTTGTAAGAATTTCTCTCTCTTTCACTGTCTTTGCTTTGTGGGTTTTTTAAAGTAATGTATGCTTAGAATGGGGTTTGGCTGCTTTTCCCTGCTGTGTTTATGCCGCTTTACACCCTCTTGATTCACTTGCAGAGAGATATCGATACATAGGTTTTCAGATTCATACTAGTCAGATATATTCTTGTGCGGTGACTAGGGGGTGTTGAGTCCAGTTCACTGAGCAGGGAGTAGGCCTTGTCTATTACATATTTGGCTTATGGAGCGGTGTCTGAGCTAATTTCAAACCCTTGTTTTATGCATCACCCCACCTCACCTTTCCCGTTAAGCAGCCATAGTGTGTCTTCTAAAGGTGTGACTCTGTTCTGTTTTGTAATTCAGTTCAAGTGTAGCGATTTTGACATTCCCTCTATAAGCGATATCTTAGGATAAGTGTCTTTTTCTGTGTGACTTATTTCACTTAGAATCATCGTACCTAAATCCACTCATCATGCTGCTAACTAGCCTTATGACATTGATTTCATGGCTGAGTGATATTCCATTGTGCCAAGTACCACCATTTCTTTATCCATTTTTCTCTTTCCTGGGATATTGAAGGTGTACCGAAGTGGAGGTTCTTGGAAACAGAGCAGCCGTAAACTTTAGGGTGCCTGTGTCTTGTTGATTTTTAGTTTTCCCAATTTATACGCCCTTGAGTGGAAGTGCCCTATGCTCTCTACGCTGTGTTTATTACTTGTTTCAGGACACACCGTACTCTTCTCCAGAGTGCCTGTTGGCAATGTACATCCCGCCCATCAGCGTAGCAAGGCTCCCATGTCTCCATGGCCTGTCCTGCTTTTCTGGTTTTTACTGTTTGTTCAGCATGGCCCTTTTGACCGAGGGCAAGCGAGACTTCTTTGTAGCGCTGATTTGCCCTTCCGGCTTGCTTGGTTGGCCAAAAAGGGCGTATGCGTTTTTTCCTGAATATATTCAGGAAAAAACGCATACGCCCTTTTTGGCCAAGGGCATCATTGTCAACGTTTTGCCGCTTTTCATGTGCTTTAAAGGCGAGTCGAATCTACCTCCTGAAATCTGTTTCCTGCAAATCTGCCTTGCTTTCAAATCCTCTTCGTTGCCTTCCCTCAATATATTTGTGGACGAGAGTTCTCATTTATAACTCTGCACGTTTGTGAATTGCAGTGCCCCTGAGCTCCATTTGTCTCCTCGCTTTTTTGGGAGCTGGCCGCAAAAGCACAGGATTGCTTCAGGCCCTATTTTGGTTCTGGGGGGCAGGCTGAGCCTGTGGTTCATTCTTCTTCCTGATGGGAAAATGGAGTGACCTGTGCCTGTCCCAACACCTAGGGCTAGTCTTTCGTTGGTTCCCCGTCTTCCCGTTCATCCTCAGGACAAATTGCAACCTGGACGAAACAGTAGGTTAAAGGTGCTGATTCTCCAAGTAGGGAGATGGTTAGTCAAGCGGCTGGAATGGCGAACCCGAGCACAAGGAGAGGAGAAATGAGGTGCGTTTTAGAAACCTTTCCCGATCTCACGGCATACCATCTTCTGGGTTTCCCATGCATGTTTTGATGTATGAAGATGCCCTTGTACCTGGAGATTTGAGACCCATGGGGTGGGTACCCCGCGGTATTATTTTAAAGTATCTGCATTTGCTCACCCAACCTCACCAATCCTCTCAGCCCCAAGAGTGTCCAGCCTTATGTCTCATCCAGCTGTGGGTCTAGATATGGTCAATCCAGGTTGCATCAGAGACCCTGAACGGATTTTGTAAGAATTTCTCTCTCTTTCACTGTCTTTGCTTTGTGGGTTTTTTAAAGTAATGTATGTTTAGAATGGGGTTTGGCTGCTTTTCCCTGCTGTGTTTATGCCGCTTTACACCCTCTTGATTCACTTGCAGAGAGATATCGATACATAGGTTTTCAGATTCATACTAGTCAGATATATTCTTGTGCGGTGACTAGGGGGTGTTGAGTCCAGTTCACTGAGCAGGGAGTAGGCCTTGTCTATTACATATTTGGCTTATGGAGCGGTCTCTGAGCTAATTTCAAACCCTTGTTTTATGCATCACCCCACCTGACCTTTCCCGTTAAGCAGCCATAGTGTGTCTTCTAAAGGTGTGACTCTGTTCTGTTTTGTAATTCAGTTCAAGTGTAGCGATTTTGACATTCCCACTATAAGCGATATCTTAGGATAAGTGTCTTTTTCTGTGTGACTTATTTCACTTAGAATCATCGTACCTAAATCCACTCATCATGCTGCTAACTAGCCTTATGACATTGATTTCATGGCTGAGTGATATTCCATTGTGCCAAGTACCACCATTTCTTTATCCATTTTTCTCTTTCCTGGGATATTGAAGGTGTACCGAAGCGGAGGTTCTTGGAAACAGAGCAGCCGTAAACTTTAGGGTGCCTGTGTCTTGTTGATTTTTAGTTTTCCCAATTTATACGCCCTTGAGTGGAAGTGCCCTATGCTCTCTACGCTGTGTTTATTACTTGTTTCAGGACACACCGTACTCTTCTCCAGAGTGCCTGTTGGCAATTTACATCCCGCCCATCAGCGTAGCAAGGCTCCCATGTCTCCATGGCCTGTCCTGCTTTTCTGGTTTTTACTGTTTGTTCAGCATGGCCCTTTTGACCGAGGGCAAGCGAGACTTCTTTGTAGCGCTGATTTGCCCTTCCGGCTTGCTTGGTTGGCCAAAAAGGGCGTATGCGTTTTTTCCTGAATATATTTAGGAAAAAACGCATACGCCCTTTGTGGCCAAGGGCATCATTGTCAACGTTTTGCCGCTTTTCATGTGCTTTAAAGGCGAGTCGAATCTACCTCCTGAAATCTGTTTCCTGCAAATCTGCCTTGCTTTCAAATCCTCTTCGTTGCCTTCCCTCAATATATTTGTGGACGAGAGTTCTCATTTATAACTCTGCACGTTTGTGAATTGCAGTGCCCCTGAGCTCCATTTGTCTCCTCGCTTTTTTGGGAGCTGGCCGCAAAAGCGCAGGATTGCTTCAGGCCCTATTTTGGTTCTGGGGGGCAGGCTGAGCCTGTGGTTCATTCTTCTTCCTGATGGGAAAATGGAGTGACCTGTGCCTGTCCCAACACCTAGGGCTAGTCTTTCGTTGGTTCCCCGTCTTCCCGTTCATCCTCAGGACAAATTGCAACCTGGACGAAACAGTAGGTTAAAGGTGCTGATTCTCCAAGTAGGGAGATGGTTAGTCAAGCGGCTGGAATGGCGAACCCGAGCACAAGGAGAGGAGAAATGAGGTGCGTTTTAGAAACCTTTCCCGATCTCACGGCATACCATCTTCTGGGTTTCCCATGCATGTTTTGATGTATGAAGATGCCCTTGTACCTGGAGATTTGAGACCCATGGGGTGGGTACCCCGCGGTATTATTTTAAAGTATCTGCATTTGCTCACCCAACCTCACCAATCCTCTCAGCCCCAAGAGTGTCCACCCTTATGTCTCATCCAGCTGTGGGTCTAGATATGGTCAATCCAGGTTGCATCAGAGACCCTGAACGGATTTTGTAAGAATTTCTCTCTCTTTCACTGTCTTTGCTTTGTGGGTTTTTTAAAGTAATGTATGTTTAGAATGGGGTTTGGCTGCTTTTCCCTGCTGTGTTTATGCCGCTTTACACCCTCTTGATTCACTTACAGAGAGATATCGATACATAGGTTTTCAGATTCATACTAGTCAGATATATTCTTGTGCGGTGACTAGGGGGTGTTGAGTCCAGTTCACTGAGCAGGGAGTAGGCCTTGTCTATTACATATTTGGCTTATGGAGCGGTGTCTGAGCTAATTTCAAACCCTTGTTTTATGCATCACCCCACCTCACCTTTCCCGTTAAGCAGCCATAGTGTGTCTTCTAAAGGTGTGACTCTGTTCTGTTTTGTAATTCAGTTCAAGTGTAGCGATTTTGACATTCCCTCTATAAGCGATATCTTAGGATAAGTGTCTTTTTCTGTGTGACTTATTTCACTTAGAATCATCGTACCTAAATCCACTCATCATGCTGCTAACTAGCCTTATGACATTGATTTCATGGCTGAGTGATATTCCATTGTGCCAAGTACCACCATTTCTTTATCCATTTTTCTCTTTCCTGGGATATTGAAGGTGTACCGAAGCGGAGGTTCTTGGAAACAGAGCAGCCGTAAACTTTAGGGTGACTGTGTCTTGTTGATTTTTAGTTTTCCCAATTTATACGCCCTTGAGTGGAAGTGCCCTATGCTCTCTACGCTGTGTTTATTACTTGTTTCAGGACACACCGTACTCTTCTCCAGAGTGCCTGTTGGCAATTTACATCCCGCCCATCAGCGTAGCAAGGCTCCCATGTCTCCATGGCCTGTCCTGCTTTTCTGGTTTTTACTGTTTGTTCAGCATGGCCCTTTTGACCGAGGGCAAGCGAGACTTCTTTGTAGCGCTGATTTGCCCTTCCGGCTTGCTTGGTTGGCCAAAAAGGGCGTATGCGTTTTTTCCTGAATATATTCAGGAAAAAACGCATACGCCCTTTTTGGCCAAGGGCATCATTGTCAACGTTTTGCCGCTTTTCATGTGCTTTAAAGGCGAGTCGAATCTACCTCCTGAAATCTGTTTCCTGCAAATCTGCCTTGCTTTCAAATCCTCTTCGTTGCCTTCCCTCAATATATTTGTGGACGAGAGTTCTCATTTATAACTCTGCACGTTTGTGAATTGCAGTGCCCCTGAGCTCCATTTGTCTCCTCGCTTTTTTGGGAGCTGGCCGCAAAAGCGCAGGATTGCTTCAGGCCCTATTTTGGTTCTGGGGGGCAGGCTGAGCCTGTGGTTCATTCTTCTTCCTGATGGGAAAATGGAGTGACCTATGCCTGTCCCAACACCTAGGGCTCGTCTCTCGTTGGTTCCGCGTCTTCCCGTTCATCCTCAGGACAAATTGCAACCTGTACAATCAGGATGTTAAAGGTGCTGATTCTCCAAGTAGGGAGATGGTTAGTCAAGCGGCTGGAATGGCGAACCCGAGCACAAGGAGAGGAGAAATGAGGTGCGTTTTAGAAACCTTTCCCGATCTCATGGCATACCATCTTCTGGGTTTCCCATGCATGTTTTGATGTAGGAAGATTCCCTTGTACCTGGAGATTTGAGACCCATGGGGTGTGTTCCCCGCAGTGTTACTTTAAAGTATCTGCATTTGCTCACCCAACCTCACCAACCCTCTCAGCCCCAAGAATGTCCAGCCTTATGTCTCATCCAGCTGTGGGTCTAGATATGGTCAATCCAGGTTGCATCATAGACCCTGAACGGATTTTGTAAGAATTTCTCTCTCTTTCACTGTCTTTGTTTTGTGGGTTTTTTAAAGTAATTTATGTTTAGAATCGGGCTTGGCTGCTTTTCCCTGCTATGTTTATGCCGCTTTACACCCTCTTGATTCACTTGCAGAGAGATATCGATACATAGGTTTTCAGATTCATACTAGTCAGATATATTCTTGTGCGGTGACTAGGGGGTGTTGAGTCCAGTTCACTGAGCAGGGAGTAGGCCTTGTCTATTACATATTTGGCTTATGGAGCGGTGTCTGAGCTAATTCCAAACCCTTGTTTTATGCATCACCCCACCTCACCTTTCCCGTTAAGCAGCCATAGTGTGTCTTCTAAAGGTGTGACTCTGTTCTGTTTTGTAATTCAGTTCAAGTGTAGCGATTTTGACATTCCCTCTATAAGCGATATCTTAGGATAAGTGTCTTTTTCTGTGTGACTTATTTCACTTAGAGTCATCGTACCTAAATCCACTCATCATGCTGCTAACTAGCCTTATGACATTGATTTCATGGCTGAGTGATATTCCATTGTGCCAAGTACCACCATTTCTTTATCCATTTTTCTCTTTCCTGGGATATTGAAGGTGTACCGAAGTGGAGGTTCTTGGAAACAGAGCAGCCGTAAACTTTAGGGTGCCTGTGTCTTGTTGATTTTTAGTTTTCCCAATTTATACGCCCTTGAGTGGAAGTGCCCTATGCTCTCTACGCTGTGTTTATTACTTGTTTCAGGACACACCGTACTCTTCTCCAGAGTGCCTGTTGGCAATTTACATCCCGCCCATCAGCGTAGCAAGGCTCCCATGTCTCCATGGCCTGTCCTGCTTTTCTGGTTTTTACTGTTTGTTCAGCATGGCCCTTTTGACCGAGGGCAAGCGAGACTTCTTTGTAGCGCTGATTTGCCCTTCCGGCTTGCTTGGTTGGCCAAAAAGGGCGTATGCGTTTTTTCCTGAATATATTCAGGAAAAAACGCATACGCCCTTTTTGGCCAAGGGCATCATTGTCAACGTTTTGCCGCTTTTCATGTGCTTTAAAGGCGAGTCGAATCTACCTCCTGAAATCTGTTTCCTGCAAATCTGCCTTGCTTTCAAATCCTCTTCGTTGCCTTCCCTCAATATATTTGTGGACGAGAGTTCTCATTTATAACTCTGCACGTTTGTGAATTGCAGTGCCCCTGAGCTCCATTTGTCTCCTCGCTTTTTTGGGAGCTGGCCGCAAAAGCGCAGGATTGCTTCAGGCCCTATTTTGGTTCTGGGGGGCAGGCTGAGCCTGTGGTTCATTCTTCTTCCTGATGGGAAAATGGAGTGACCTGTGCCTGTCCCAACACCTAGGGCTAGTCTTTCGTTGGTTCCCCGTCTTCCCGTTCATCCTCAGGACAAATTGCAACCTGGACGAAACAGTAGGTTAAAGGTGCTGATTCTCCAAGTAGGGAGATGGTTAGTCAAGCGGCTGGAATGGCGAACCCGAGCACAAGGAGAGGAGAAATGAGGTGCGTTTTAGAAACCTTTCCCGATCTCACGGCATACCATCTTCTGGGTTTCCCATGCATGTTTTGATGTATGAAGATGCCCTTGTACCTGGAGATTTGAGACCCATGGGGTGGGTACCCCGCGGTATTATTTTAAAGTATCTGCATTTGCTCACCCAACCTCACCAATCCTCTCAGCCCCAAGAGTGTCCAGCCTTATGTCTCATCCAGCTGTGGGTCTAGATATGGTCAATCCAGGTTGCATCAGAGACCCTGAACGGATTTTGTAAGAATTTCTCTCTCTTTCACTGTCTTTGCTTTGTGGGTTTTTTAAAGTAATGTATGTTTAGAATGGGGTTTGGCTGCTTTTCCCTGCTGTGTTTATGCCGCTTTACACCCTCTTGATTCACTTGCAGAGAGATATCGATACATAGGTTTTCAGATTCATACTAGTCAGATATATTCTTGTGCGGTGACTAGGGGGTGTTGAGTCCAGTTCACTGAGCAGGGAGTAGGCCTTGTCTATTACATATTTGGCTTATGGAGCGGTCTCTGAGCTAATTTCAAACCCTTGTTTTATGCATCACCCCACCTCACCTTTCCCGTTAAGCAGCCATAGTGTGTCTTCTAAAGGTGTGACTCTGTTCTGTTTTGTAATTCAGTTCAAGTGTAGCGATTTTGACATTCCCTCTATAAGCGATATCTTAGGATAAGTGTCTTTTTCTGTGTGACTTATTTCACTTAGAATCATCGTACCTAAATCCACTCATCATGCTGCTAACTAGCCTTATGACATTGATTTCATGGCTGAGTGATATTCCATTGTGCCAAGTACCACCATTTCTTTATCCATTTTTCTCTTTCCTGGGATATTGAAGGTGTACCGAAGTGGAGGTTCTTGGAAACAGAGCAGCCGTAAACTTTAGGGTGCCTGTGTCTTGTTGATTTTTAGTTTTCCCAATTTATACGCCCTTGAGTGGAAGTGCCCTATGCTCTCTACGCTGTGTTTATTACTTGTTTCAGGACACACCGTACTCTTCTCCAGAGTGCCTGTTGGCAATTTACATCCCGCCCATCAGCGTAGCAAGGCTCCCATGTCTCCATGGCCTGTCCTGCTTTTCTGGTTTTTACTGTTTGTTCAGCATGGCCCTTTTGACCGAGGGCAAGCGAGACTTCTTTGTAGCGCTGATTTGCCCTTCCGGCTTGCTTGGTTGGCCAAAAGGGCGTATGCGTTTTTTCCTGAATATATTCAGGAAAAAACGCATACGCCCTTTTTGGCCAAGGGCATCATTGTCAACGTTTTGCCGCTTTTCATGTGCTTTAAAGGCGAGTCGAATCTACCTCCTGAAATCTGTTTCCTGCAAATCTGCCTTGCTTTCAAATCCTCTTCGTTGCCTTCCCTCAATATATTTGTGGACGAGAGTTCTCATTTATAACTCTGCACGTTTGTGAATTGCAGTGCCCCTGAGCTCCATTTGTCTCCTCGCTTTTTTGGGAGCTGGCCGCAAAAGCGCAGGATTGCTTCAGGCCCTATTTTGGTTCTGGGGGGCAGGCTGAGCCTGTGGTTCATTCTTCTTCCTGATGGGAAAATGGAATGACCTATGCCTGTCCCAACACCTAGGGCTCGTCTCTCGTTGGTTCCGCGTCTTCCCGTTCATCCTCAGGACAAGTTGCAACCTGTACAATCAGGAGGTTAAAGGTGCTGATTCTCCAAGTAGGGAGATGGTTAGTCAAGCGGCTGGAATGGCGAACCCGAGCACAAGGAGAGGAGAAATGAGGTGCGTTTTAGAAACCTTTCCCGATCTCATGGCATACCATCTTCTGGGTTTCCCATGCATGTTTTGATGTAGGAAGATTCCCTTGTACCTGGAGATTTGAGACCCATGGGGTGTGTTCCCCGCAGTGTTACTTTAAAGTATCTGCATTTGCTCACCCAACCTCACCAACCCTCTCAGCCCCAAGAATGTCCAGCCTTATGTCTCATCCAGCTGTGGGTCTTGATATGGTCAATCCAGGTTGCATCATAGACCCTGAACGGATTTTGTAAGAATTTCTCTCTCTTTCACTGTCTTTGTTTTGTGGGTTTTTTAAAGTAATTTATGTTTAGAATCGGGCTTGGCTGCTTTTCCCTGCTGTGTTGATGCCGCTTTACACCCTCTTGATTCACTTGCAGAGAGATATCGATACATAGGTTTTCAGATTCTTACTAGTCAGATATATTCTTGTGCGGTGACTAGGGGGTGTTGAGTCCAGTTCACTGAGCAGGGAGTAGGCCTTGTCTATTACATATTTGGCTTATGGAGCGGTGTCTGAGCTAATTTCAAACCCTTGTTTTATGCATCACCCCACCTCACCTTTCCCGTTAAGCAGCCATAGTGTGTCTTCTAAAGGTGTGACTCTGTTCTGTTTGGTAATTCAGTTCAAGTGTAGCGATTTTGACATTCCCTCTATAAGCGATATCTTAGGATAAGTGTCTTTTTCTGTGTGACTTATTTCACTTAGAATCATCGTATCTAAATCCACTCATCATGCTGCTAACTAGCCTTATGACATTGATTTCATGGCTGAGTGATATTCCACTGTGCCAAGTACCACCATTTCTTTATCCATTTTTCTCTTTCCTGGGATATTGAAGGTGTACCGAAGTGGAGGTTCTTGGAAACAGAGCAGCCGTAAACTTTAGGGTGCCTGTGTCTTGTTGATTTTTAGTTTTCCCAATTTATACGCCCATGAGTGGAAGTGCCCTATGCTCTCAACGCTGTGTTTATTACTTGTTTCAGGACACACCGTACTCTTCTCCAGAGTGCCTGTTGGCAATTTACATCCCGCCCATCAGCGTAGCAAGGCTTCCATGTCTCCATGGCCTGTCCTGCTTTTCTGGTTTTTACACTTTGTTCAGCATGGCCCTTTTGACCGAGGGCAAGCGAGACTTCTTTGTAGCGCTGATTTGCCCTTCCGGCTTGCTTGGTTGGCCAAAAAGGGCGTATGCGTTTTTTCCTGAATATATTCAGGAAAAAACGCATACGCCCTTTTTGGCCAAGGGCATCATTGTCAACGTTTTGCCGCTTTTCATGTGCTTTAAAGGCGAGTCGAATCTACCTCCTGAAATCTGTTTCCTGCAAATCTGCCTTGCTTTCAAATCCTCTTCGTTGCCTTCCCTCAATATATTTGTGGACGAGAGTTCTCATTTATAACTCTGCACGTTTGTGAATTGCAGTGCCCCTGAGCTCCATTTGTCTCCTCGCTTTTTTGGGAGCTGGCCGCAAAAGCGCAGGATTGCTTCAGGCCCTATTTTGGTTCTGGGGGGCAGGCTGAGCCTGTGGTTCATTCTTCTTCCTGATGGGAAAATGGAGTGACCTGTGCCTGTCCCAACACCTAGGGCTAGTCTCTCGTTGGTTCCCCGTCTTCCCGTTCATCCTCAGGACAAATTGCAACCTGGACGAAACAGGAGGTTAAAGGTGCTGATTCTCCAAGTAGGGAGATGGTTAGTCAAGCGGCTGGAATGGCGAACCCGAGCACAAGGAGAGGAGAAATGAGGTGCGTTTTAGAAACCTTTCCCGATCTCACGGCATACCATCTTCTGGGTTTCCCATGCATGTTTTGATGTAGGAAGATTCCCTTGTACCTGGAGATTTGAGACCCATGGGGTGGGTACCCCGCGGTATTATTTTAAAGTATCTGCATTTGCTCACCCAACCTCATCAATCCTCTCAGCCCCAAGAGTGTCCAGCCTTATGTCTCATCCAGCTGTGGGTCTAGATATGGTCAATCCAGGTTGCATCAGAGACCCTGAACGGATTTTGTAAGAATTTCTCTCTCTTTCACTGTCTTTGCTTTGTGGGTTTTTTAAAGTAATGTATGTTTAGAATGGGGTTTGGCTGCTTTTCCCTGCTGTGTTTATGCCGCTTTACACCCTCTTGATTCACTTGCAGAGAGATATCGATACATAGGTTTTCAGATTCATACTAGTCAGATATATTCTTGTGCGGTGACTAGGGGGTGTTGAGTCCAGTTCACTGAGCAGGGAGTAGGCCTTGTCTATTACATATTTGGCTTATGGAGCGGTCTCTGAGCTAATTTCAAACCCTTGTTTTATGCATCACCCCACCTCACCTTTCCCGTTAAGCAGCCATAGTGTGTCTTCTAAAGGTGTGACTCTGTTCTGTTTTGTAATTCAGTTCAAATGTAGCGATTTTGACATTCCCTCTATAAGCGATATCTTAGGATAAGTGTCTTTTTCTGTGTGACTTATTTCACTTAGAATCATCGTACCTAAATCCACTCATCATGCTGCTAACTAGCCTTATGACATTGATTTCATGGCTGAGTGATATTCCATTGTGCCAAGTACCACCATTTCTTTATCCATTTTTCTCTTTCCTGGGATATTGAAGGTGTACCGAAGTGGAGGTTCTTGGAAACAGAGCAGCCGTAAACTTTAGGGTGCCTGTGTCTTGTTGATTTTTAGTTTTCCCAATTTATACGCCCTTGAGTGGAAGTGCCCTATGCTCTCTACGCTGTGTTTATTACTTGTTTCAGGACACACCGTACTCTTCTCCAGAGTGCCTGTTGGCAATTTACATCCCGCCCATCAGCGTAGCAAGGCTCCCATGTCTCCATGGCCTGTCCTGCTTTTCTGGTTTTTACACTTTGTTCAGCATGGCCCTTTTGACCGAGGGCAAGCGAGACTTCTTTGTAGCGCTGATTTGCCCTTCCGGCTTGCTTGGTTGGCCAAAAAGGGCGTATGCGTTTTTTCCTGAATATATTCAGGAAAAAACGCATACGCCCTTTTTGGCCAAGGGCATCATTGTCAACGTTTTGCCGCTTTTCATGTGCTTTAAAGGCGAGTCGAATCTACCTCCTGAAATCTGTTTCCTGCAAATCTGCCTTGCTTTCAAATCCTCTTCGTTGCCTTCCCTCAATATATTTGTGGACGAGAGTTCTCATTTATAACTCTGCACGTTTGTGAATTGCAGTGCCCCTGAGCTCCATTTGTCTCCTCGCTTTTTTGGGAGCTGGCCGCAAAAGCGCAGGATTGCTTCAGGCCCTATTTTGGTTCTGGGGGGCAGGCTGAGCCTGTGGTTCATTCTTCTTCCTGATGGGAAAATGGAGTGACCTGTGCCTGTCCCAACACCTAGGGCTAGTCTTTCGTTGGTTCCCCGTCTTCCCGTTCATCCTCAGGACAAATTGCAACCTGGACGAAACAGTAGGTTAAAGGTGCTGATTCTCCAAGTAGGGAGATGGTTAGTCAAGCGGCTGGAATGGCGAACCCGAGCACAAGGAGAGGAGAAATGAGGTGCGTTTTAGAAACCTTTCCCGATCTCACGGCATACCATCTTCTGGGTTTCCCATGCATGTTTTGATGTATGAAGATGCCCTTGTACCTGGAGATTTGAGACCCATGGGGTGGGTACCCCGCGGTATTATTTTAAAGTATCTGCATTTGCTCACCCAACCTCACCAATCCTCTCAGCCCCAAGAGTGTCCAGCCTTATGTCTCATCCAGCTGTGGGTCTAGATATGGTCAATCCAGGTTGCATCAGAGACCCTGAACGGATTTTGTAAGAATTTCTCTCTCTTTCACTGTCTTTGCTTTGTGGGTTTTTTAAAGTAATGTATGTTTAGAATGGGGTTTGGCTGCTTTTCCCTGCTGTGTTTATGCCGCTTTACACCCTCTTGATTCACTTGCAGAGAGATATCGATACATAGGTTTTCAGATTCATACTAGTCAGATATATTCTTGTGCGGTGACTAGGGGGTGTTGAGTCCAGTTCACTGAGCAGGGAGTAGGCCTTGTCTATTACATATTTGGCTTATGGAGCGGTCTCTGAGCTAATTTCAAACCCTTGTTTTATGCATCACCCCACCTCACCTTTCCCGTTAAGCAGCCATAGTGTGTCTTCTAAAGGTGTGACTCTGTTCTGTTTTGTAATTCAGTTCAAATGTAGCGATTTTGACATTCCCTCTATAAGCGATATCTTAGGATAAGTGTCTTTTTCTGTGTGACTTATTTCACTTAGAATCATCGTACCTAAATCCACTCATCATGCTGCTAACTAGCCTTATGACATTGATTTCATGGCTGAGTGATATTCCATTGTGCCAAGTACCACCATTTCTTTATCCATTTTTCTCTTTCCTGGGATATTGAAGGTGTACCGAAGTGGAGGTTCTTGGAAACAGAGCAGCCGTAAACTTTAGGGTGCCTGTGTCTTGTTGATTTTTAGTTTTCCCAATTTATACGCCCTTGAGTGGAAGTGCCCTATGCTCTCTACGCTGTGTTTATTACTTGTTTCAGGACACACCGTACTCTTCTCCAGAGTGCCTGTTGGCAATTTACATCCCGCCCATCAGCGTAGCAAGGCTCCCATGTCTCCATGGCCTGTCCTGCTTTTCTGGTTTTTACACTTTGTTCAGCATGGCCCTTTTGACCGAGGGCAAGCGAGACTTCTTTGTAGCGCTGATTTGCCCTTCCGGCTTGCTTGGTTGGCCAAAAAGGGCGTATGCGTTTTTTCCTGAATATATTCAGGAAAAAACGCATACGCCCTTTTTGGCCAAGGGCATCATTGTCAACGTTTTGCCGCTTTTCATGTGCTTTAAAGGCGAGTCGAATCTACCTCCTGAAATCTGTTTCCTGCAAATCTGCCTTGCTTTCAAATCCTCTTCGTTGCCTTCCCTCAATATATTTGTGGACGAGAGTTCTCATTTATAACTCTGCACGTTTGTGAATTGCAGTGCCCCTGAGCTCCATTTGTCTCCTCGCTTTTTTGGGAGCTGGCCGCAAAAGCGCAGGATTGCTTCAGGCCCTATTTTGGTTCTGGGGGGCAGGCTGAGCCTGTGGTTCATTCTTCTTCCTGATGGGAAAATGGAGTGACCTGTGCCTGTCCCAACACCTAGGGCTAGTCTTTCGTTGGTTCCCCGTCTTCCCGTTCATCCTCAGGACAAATTGCAACCTGGACGAAACAGTAGGTTAAAGGTGCTGATTCTCCAAGTAGGGAGATGGTTAGTCAAGCGGCTGGAATGGCGAACCCGAGCACAAGGAGAGGAGAAATGAGGTGCGTTTTAGAAACCTTTCCCGATCTCACGGCATACCATCTTCTGGGTTTCCCATGCATGTTTTGATGTATGAAGATGCCCTTGTACCTGGAGATTTGAGACCCATGGGGTGGGTACCCCGCGGTATTATTTTAAAGTATCTGCATTTGCTCACCCAACCTCACCAATCCTCTCAGCCCCAAGAGTGTCCAGCCTTATGTCTCATCCAGCTGTGGGTCTAGATATGGTCAATCCAGGTTGCATCAGAGACCCTGAACGGATTTTGTAAGAATTTCTCTCTCTTTCACTGTCTTTGCTTTGTGGGTTTTTTAAAGTAATGTATGTTTAGAATGGGGTTTGGCTGCTTTTCCCTGCTGTGTTTATGCCGCTTTACACCCTCTTGATTCACTTGCAGAGAGATATCGATACATAGGTTTTCAGATTCATACTAGTCAGATATATTCTTGTGCGGTGACTAGGGGGTGTTGAGTCCAGTTCACTGAGCAGGGAGTAGGCCTTGTCTATTACATATTTGGCTTATGGAGTGGTCTCTGAGCTAATTTCAAACCCTTGTTTTATGCATCACCCCACCTCACCTTTCCCGTTAAGCAGCCATAGTGTGTCTTCTAAAGGTGTGACTCTGTTCTGTTTTGTAATTCAGTTCAAATGTAGCGATTTTGACATTCCCTCTATAAGCGATATCTTAGGATAAGTGTCTTTTTCTGTGTGACTTATTTCACTTAGAATCATCGTACCTAAATCCACTCATCATGCTGCTAACTAGCCTTATGACATTGATTTCATGGCTGAGTGATATTCCATTGTGCCAAGTACCACCATTTCTTTATCCATTTTTCTCTTTCCTGGGATATTGAAGGTGTACCGAAGTGGAGGTTCTTGGAAACAGAGCAGCCGTAAACTTTAGGGTGCCTGTGTCTTGTTGATTTTTAGTTTTCCCAATTTATACGCCCTTGGGTGGAAGTGCCCTATGCTCTCTACGCTGTGTTTATTACTTGTTTCAGGACACACCGTACTCTTCTCCAGAGTGCCTGTTGGCAATTTACATCCCGCCCATCAGCGTAGCAAGGCTCCCATGTCTCCATGGCCTGTCCTGCTTTTCTGGTTTTTACTGTTTGTTCAGCATGGCCCTTTTGACCGAGGGCAAGCGAGACTTCTTTGTAGCGCTGATTTGCCCTTCCGGCTTGCTTGGTTGGCCAAAAAGGGCGTATGCGTTTTTTCCTGAATATATTCAGGAAAAAACGCATACGCCCTTTTTGGCCAAGGGCATCATTGTCAACGTTTTGCCGCTTTTCCTGTGCTTTAAAGGCGAGTCGAATCTACCTCCTGAAATCTGTTTCCTGCAAATCTGCCTTGCTTTCAAATCCTCTTCGTTGCCTTCCCTCAATATATTTGTGGACGAGAGTTCTCATTTATAACTCTGCACGTTTGTGAATTGCAGTGCCCCTGAGCTCCATTTGTCTCCTCGCTTTTTTGGGAGCTGGCCGCAAAAGCGCAGGATTGCTTCAGGCCCTATTTTGGTTCTGGGGGGCAGGCTGAGCCTGTGGTTCATTCTTCTTCCTGATGGGAAAATGGAGTGACCTGTGCCTGTCCCAACACCTAGGGCTAGTCTTTCGTTGGTTCCCCGTCTTCCCGTTCATCCTCAGGACAAATTGCAACCTGGACGAAACAGTAGGTTAAAGGTGCTGATTCTCCAAGTAGGGAGATGGTTAGTCAAGCGGCTGGAATGGCGAACCCGAGCACAAGGAGAGGAGAAATGAGGTGCGTTTTAGAAACCTTTCCCGATCTCACGGCATACCATCTTCTGGGTTTCCCATGCATGTTTTGATGTATGAAGATGCCCTTGTACCTGGAGATTTGAGACCCATGGGGTGGGTACCCCGCGGTATTATTTTAAAGTATCTGCATTTGCTCACCCAACCTCACCAATCCTCTCAGCCCCAAGAGTGTCCAGCCTTATGTCTCATCCAGCTGTGGGTCTAGATATGGTCAATCCAGGTTGCATCAGAGACCCTGAACGGATTTTGTAAGAATTTCTCTCTCTTTCACTGTCTTTGCTTTGTGGGTTTTTTAAAGTAATGTATGTTTAGAATGGGGTTTGGCTGCTTTTCCCTGCTGTGTTTATGCCGCTTTACACCCTCTTGATTCACTTGCAGAGAGATATCGATACATAGGTTTTCAGATTCATACTAGTCAGATATATTCTTGTGCGGTGACTAGGGGGTGTTGAGTCCAGTTCACTGAGCAGGGAGTAGGCCTTGTCTATTACATATTTGGCTTATGGAGCGGTCTCTGAGCTAATTTCAAACCCTTGTTTTATGCATCACCCCACCTCACCTTTCCCGTTAAGCAGCCATAGTGTGTCTTCTAAAGGTGTGACTCTGTTCTGTTTTGTAATTCAGTTCAAATGTAGCGATTTTGACATTCCCTCTATAAGCGATATCTTAGGATAAGTGTCTTTTTCTGTGTGACTTATTTCACTTAGAATCATCGTACCTAAATCCACTCATCATGCTGCTAACTAGCCTTATGACATTGATTTCATGGCTGAGTGATATTCCATTGTGCCAAGTACCACCATTTCTTTATCCATTTTTCTCTTTCCTGGGATATTGAAGGTGTACCGAAGTGGAGGTTCTTGGAAACAGAGCAGCCGTAAACTTTAGGGTGCCTGTGTCTTGTTGATTTTTAGTTTTCCCAATTTATACGCCCTTGAGTGGAAGTGCCCTATGCTCTCTACGCTGTGTTTATTACTTGTTTCAGGACACACCGTACTCTTCTCCAGAGTGCCTGTTGGCAATTTACATCCCGCCCATCAGCGTAGCAAGGCTCCCATGTCTCCATGGCCTGTCCTGCTTTTCTGGTTTTTACTGTTTGTTCAGCATGGCCCTTTTGACCGAGGGCAAGCGAGACTTCTTTGTAGCGCTGATTTGCCCTTCCGGCTTGCTTGGTTGGCCAAAAAGGGCGTATGCGTTTTTTCCTGAATATATTCAGGAAAAAACGCATACGCCCTTTTTGGCCAAGGGCATCATTGTCAACGTTTTGCCGCTTTTCATGTGCTTTAAAGGCGAGTCGAATCTACCTCCTGAAATCTGTTTCCTGCAAATCTGCCTTGCTTTCAAATCCTCTTCGTTGCCTTCCCTCAATATATTTGTGGACGAGAGTTCTCATTTATAACTCTGCACGTTTGTGAATTGCAGTGCCCCTGAGCTCCATTTGTCTCCTCGCTTTTTTGGGAGCTGGCCGCAAAAGCGCAGGATTGCTTCAGGCCCTATTTTGGTTCTGGGGGGCAGGCTGAGCCTGTGGTTCATTCTTCTTCCTGATGGGAAAATGGAGTGACCTGTGCCTGTCCCAACACCTAGGGCTAGTCTTTCGTCGGTTCCCCGTCTTCCCGTTCATCCTCAGGACAAATTGCAACCTGGACGAAACAGTAGGTTAAAGGTGCTGATTCTCCAAGTAGGGAGATGGTTAGTCAAGCGGCTGGAATGGCGAACCCGAGCACAAGGAGAGGAGAAATGAGGTGCGTTTTAGAAACCTTTCCCGATCTCACGGCATACCATCTTCTGGGTTTCCCATGCATGTTTTGATGTATGAAGATGCCCTTGTACCTGGAGATTTGAGACCCATGGGGTGGGTACCCCGCGGTATTATTTTAAAGTATCTGCATTTGCTCACCCAACCTCACCAATCCTCTCAGCCCCAAGAGTGTCCAGCCTTATGTCTCATCCAGCTGTGGGTCTAGATATGGTCAATCCAGGTTGCATCAGAGACCCTGAACGGATTTTGTAAGAATTTCTCTCTCTTTCACTGTCTTTGCTTTGTGGGTTTTTTAAAGTAATGTATGTTTAGAATGGGGTTTGGCTGCTTTTCCCTGCTGTGTTTATGCCGCTTTACACCCTCTTGATTCACTTGCAGAGAGATATCGATACATAGGTTTTCAGATTCATACTAGTCAGATATATTCTTGTGCGGTGACTAGGGGGTGTTGAGTCCAGTTCACTGAGCAGGGAGTAGGCCTTGTCTATTACATATTTGGCTTATGGAGCGGTCTCTGAGCTAATTTCAAACCGTTGTTTTATGCATCACCCCACCTCACCTTTCCCGTTAAGCAGCCATAGTGTGTCTTCTAAAGGTGTGACTCTGTTCTGTTTTGTAATTCAGTTCAAATGTAGCGATTTTGACATTCCCTCTATAAGCGATATCTTAGGATAAGTGTCTTTTTCTGTGTGACTTATTTCACTTAGAATCATCGTACCTAAATCCACTCATCATGCTGCTAACTAGCCTTATGACATTGATTTCATGGCTGAGTGATATTCCATTGTGCCAAGTACCACCATTTCTTTATCCATTTTTCTCTTTCCTGGGATATTGAAGGTGTACCGAAGTGGAGGTTCTTGGAAACAGAGCAGCCGTAAACTTTAGGGTGCCTGTGTCTTGTTGATTTTTAGTTTTCCCAATTTATACGCCCTTGAGTGGAAGTGCCCTATGCTCTCTACGCTGTGTTTATTACTTGTTTCAGGACACACCGTACTCTTCTCCAGAGTGCCTGTTGGCAATTTACATCCCGCCCATCAGCGTAGCAAGGCTCCCATGTCTCCATGGCCTGTCCTGCTTTTCTGGTTTTTACTGTTTGTTCAGCATGGCCCTTTTGACCGAGGGCAAGCGAGACTTCTTTGTAGCGCTGATTTGCCCTTCCGGCTTGCTTGGTTGGCCAAAAAGGGCGTATGCGTTTTTTCCTGAATATATTCAGGAAAAAACGCATACGCCCTTTTTGGCCAAGGGCATCATTGTCAACGTTTTGCCGCTTTTCATGTGCTTTAAAGGCGAGTCGAATCTACCTCCTGAAATCTGTTTCCTGCAAATCTGCCTTGCTTTCAAATCCTCTTCGTTGCCTTCCCTCAATATATTTGTGGACGAGAGTTCTCATTTATAACTCTGCACGTTTGTGAATTGCAGTGCCCCTGAGCTCCATTTGTCTCCTCGCTTTTTTGGGAGCTGGCCGCAAAAGCGCAGGATTGCTTCAGGCCCTATTTTGGTTCTGGGGGCAGGCTGAGCCTGTGGTTCATTCTTCTTCCTGATGGGAAAATGGAGTGACCTGTGCCTGTCCCAACACCTAGGGCTAGTCTTTCGTTGGTTCCCCGTCTTCCCGTTCATCCTCAGGACAAATTGCAACCTGGACGAAACAGTAGGTTAAAGGTGCTGATTCTCCAAGTAGGGAGATGGTTAGTCAAGCGGCTGGAATGGCGAACCCGAGCACAAGGAGAGGAGAAATGAGGTGCGTTTTAGAAACATTTCCCGATCTCACGGCATACCATCTTCTGGGTTTCCCATGCATGTTTTGATGTATGAAGATGCCCTTGTACCTGGAGATTTGAGACCCATGGGGTGGGTACCCCGCGGTATTATTTTAAAGTATCTGCATTTGCTCACCCAACCTCACCAATCCTCTCAGCCCCAAGAGTGTCCAGCCTTATGTCTCATCCAGCTGTGGGTCTAGATATGGTCAATCCAGGTTGCATCAGAGACCCTGAACGGATTTTGTAAGAATTTCTCTCTCTTTCACTGTCTTTGCTTTGTGGGTTTTTTAAAGTAATTTATGTTTAGAATCGGGCTTGGCTGCTTTTCCCTGCTGTGTTTATGCAGCTTTACACCCTCTTGATTCACTTGCAGAGAGATATCGATACATAGTTTTTCAGATTCATACTAGTCAGATATATTCTTGTGCGGTGACTAGGGGGTGTTGAGTCCAGTTCACTGAGCAGGGAGTAGGCCTTGTCTATTACATATTTGGCTTATGGAGCGGTGTCTGAGCTAATTCCAAACCCTTGTTTTATGCATCACCCCACCTCACCTTTCCCGTTAAGCAGCCATAGTGTGTCTTCTAAAGGTGTGACTCTGTTCTGTTTTGTAATTCAGTTCAAGTGTAGCGATTTTGACATTCCCTCTATAAGCGATATCTTAGGATAAGTGTCTTTTTCTGTGTGACTTATTTCACTTAGAGTCATCGTACCTAAATCCACTCATCATGCTGCTAACTAGCCTTATGACATTGATTTCATGGCTGAGTGATATTCCATTGTGCCAAGTACCACCATTTCTTTATCCATTTTTCTCTTTCCTGGGATATTGAAGGTGTACCGAAGTGGAGGTTCTTGGAAACAGAGCAGCCGTAAACTTTAGGGTGCCTGTGTCTTGTTGATTTTTAGTTTTCCCAATTTATACGCCCTTGAGTGGAAGTGCCCTATGCTCTCTACGCTGTGTTTATTACTTGTTTCAGGACACACCGTACTCTTCTCCAGAGTGCCTGTTGGCAATTTACATCCCGCCCATCAGCGTAGCAAGGCTCCCATGTCTCCATGGCCTGTCCTGCTTTTCTGGTTTTTACACTTTGTTCAGCATGGCCCTTTTGACCGAGGGCAAGCGAGACTTCTTTGTAGCGCTGATTTGCCCTTCCGGCTTGCTTGGTTGGCCAAAAAGGGCGTATGCGTTTTTTCCTGAATATATTCAGGAAAAAACGCATACGCCCTTTTTGGCCAAGGGCATCACTGTCAACGTTTTGCCGCTTTTCATGTGCTTTAAAGGCGAGTCGAATCTACCTCCTGAAATCTGTTTCCTGCAAATCTGCCTTGCTTTCAAATCCTCTTCGTTGCCTTCCCTCAATATATTTGTGGACGAGAGTTCTCATTTATAACTCTGCACGTTTGTGAATTGCAGTGCCCCTGAGCTCCATTTGTCTCCTCGCTTTTTTGGGAGCTGGCCGCAAAAGCGCAGGATTGCTTCAGGCCCTATTTTGGTTCTGGGGGGCAGGCTGAGCCTGTGGTTCATTCTTCTTCCTGATGGGAAAATGGAGTGACCTATGCCTGTCCCAACACCTAGGGCTCGTCTCTCGTTGGTTCCGCGTCTTCCCGTTCATCCTCAGGACAAATTGCAACCTGTACAATCAGGAGGTTAAAGGTGCTGATTCTCCAAGTAGGGAGATGGTTAGTCAAGCGGCTGGAATGGCGAACCCGAGCACAAGGAGAGGAGAAATGAGGTGCGTTTTAGAAACCTTTCCCGATCTCATGGCATACCATCTTCTGGGTTTCCCATGCATGTTTTGATGTAGGAAGATTCCCTTGTACCTGGAGATTTGAGACCCATGGGGTGTGTTCCCCGCAGTGTTACTTTAAAGTATCTGCATTTGCTCACCCAACCTCACCAACCCTCTCAGCCCCAAGAATGTCCAGCCTTATGTCTCATCCAGCTGTGGGTCTTGATATGGTCAATCCAGGTTGCATCATAGACCCTGAACGGATTTTGTAAAAATTTCTCTCTCTTTCACTGTCTTTGTTTTGTGGGTTTTTTAAAGTAATTTATGTTTAGAATCGGGCTTGGCTGCTTTTCCCTGCTGTGTTTATGCCGCTTTACACCCTCTTGATTCACTTGCAGAGAGATATCGATACATAGGTTTTCAGATTCATACTAGTGAGATATATTCTTGTGCGGTGACTAGGGGGTGTTGAGTCCAGTTCACTGAGCAGGGAGTAGGCCTTGTCTATTACATATTTGGCTTATGGAGCGGTGTCTGAGCTAATTCCAAACCCTTGTTTTATGCATCACCCCACCTCACCTTTCCCGTTAAGCAGCCATAGTGTGTCTTCTAAAGGTGTGACTCTGTTCTGTTTTGTAATTCAGTTCAAGTGTAGCGATTTTGACATTCCCTCTATAAGCGATATCTTAGGATAAGTGTCTTTTTCTGTGTGACTTATTTCACTTAGAGTCATCGTACCTAAATCCACTCATCATGCTGCTAACTAGCCTTATGACATTGATTTCATGGCTGAGTGATATTCCATTGTGCCAAGTACCACCATTTCTTTATCCATTTTTCTCTTTCCTGGGATATTGAAGGTGTACCGAAGTGGAGGTTCTTGGAAACAGAGCAGCCGTAAACTTTAGGGTGCCTGTGTCTTGTTGATTTTTAGTTTTCCCAATTTATACGCCCTTGAGTGGAAGTGCCCTATGCTCTCTACGCTGTGTTTATTACTTGTTTCAGGACACACCGTACTCTTCTCCAGAGTGCCTGTTGGCAATTTACATCCCGCCCATCAGCGTAGCAAGGCTCCCATGTCTCCATGGCCTGTCCTGCTTTTCTGGTTTTTACACTTTGTTCAGCATGGCCCTTTTGACCGAGGGCAAGCGAGACTTCTTTGTAGCGCTGATTTGCCCTTCCGGCTTGCTTGGTTGGCCAAAAAGGGCGTATGCGTTTTTTCCTGAATATATTCAGGAAAAAACGCATACGCCCTTTTTGGCCAAGGGCATCATTGTCAACGTTTTGCCGCTTTTCATGTGCTTTAAAGGCGAGTCGAATCTACCTCCTGAAATCTGTTTCCTGCAAATCTGCCTTGCTTTCAAATCCTCTTCGTTGCCTTCCCTCAATATATTTGTGGACGAGAGTTCTCATTTATAACTCTGCACGTTTGTGAATTGCAGTGCCCCTGAGCTCCATTTGTCTCCTCGCTTTTTTGGGAGCTGGCCGCAAAAGCGCAGGATTGCTTCAGGCCCTATTTTGGTTCTGGGGGGCAGGCTGAGCCTGTGGTTCATTCTTCTTCCTGATGGGAAAATGGAGTGACCTGTGCCTGTCCCAACACCTAGGGCTAGTCTTTCGTTGGTTCCCCGTCTTCCCGTTCATCCTCAGGACAAATTGCAACCTGGACGAAACAGTAGGTTAAAGGTGCTGATTCTCCAAGTAGGGAGATGGTTAGTCAAGCGGCTGGAATGGCGAACCCGAGCACAAGGAGAGGAGAAATGAGGTGCGTTTTAGAAACCTTTCCCGATCTCACGGCATACCATCTTCTGGGTTTCCCATGCATGTTTTGATGTATGAAGATGCCCTTGTACCTGGAGATTTGAGACCCATGGGGTGGGTACCCCGCGGTATTATTTTAAAGTATCTGCATTTGCTCACCCAACCTCACCAATCCTCTCAGCCCCAAGAGTGTCCAGCCTTATGTCTCATCCAGCTGTGGGTCTAGATATGGTCAATCCAGGTTGCATCAGAGACCCTGAACGGATTTTGTAAGAATTTCTCTCTCTTTCACTGTCTTTGCTTTGTGGGTTTTTTAAAGTAATTTATGTTTAGAATCGGGCTTGGCTGCTTTTCCCTGCTGTGTTTATGCCGCTTTACACCCTCTTGATTCACTTGCAGAGAGATATCGATACATAGGTTTTCAGATTCATACTAGTCAGATATATTCTTGTGCGGTGACTAGGGGGTGTTGAGTCCAGTTCACTGAGCAGGGAGTAGGCCTTGTCTATTACATATTTGGCTTATGGAGCGGTGTCTGAGCTAATTCCAAACCCTTGTTTTATGCATCACCCCACCTCACCTTTCCCGTTAAGCAGCCATAGTGTGTCTTCTAAAGGTGTGACTCTCTTCTGTTTTGTAATTCAGTTCAAGTGTAGCGATTTTGACATTCCCTCTATAAGCGATATCTTAGGATAAGTGTCTTTTTCTGTGTGACTTATTTCACTTAGAGTCATCGTACCTAAATCCACTCATCATGCTGCTAACTAGCCTTATGACATTGATTTCATGGCTGAGTGATATTCCATTGTGCCAAGTACCACCATTTCTTTATCCATTTTTCTCTTTCCTGGGATATTGAAGGTGTACCGAAGTGGAGGTTCTTGGAAACAGAGCAGCCGTAAACTTTAGGGTGCCTGTGTCTTGTTGATTTTTAGTTTTCCCAATTTATACGCCCTTGAGTGGAAGTGCCCTATGCTCTCTACGCTGTGTTTATTACTTGTTTCAGGACACACCGTACTCTTCTCCAGAGTGCCTGTTGGCAATTTACATCCAGCCCATCAGCGTAGCAAGGCTCCCATGTCTCCATGGCCTGTCCTGCTTTTCTGGTTTTTACACTTTGTTCAGCATGGCCCTTTTGACCGAGGGCAAGCGAGACTTCTTTGTAGCGCTGATTTGCCCTTCCGGCTTGCTTGGTTGGCCAAAAAGGGCGTATGCGTTTTTTCCTGAATATATTCAGGAAAAAACGCATACGCCCTTTTTGGCCAAGGGCATCATTGTCAACGTTTTGCCGCTTTTCATGTGCTTTAAAGGCGAGTCGAATCTACCTCCTGAAATCTGTTTCCTGCAAATCTGCCTTGCTTTCAAATCCTCTTCGTTGCCTTCCCTCAATATATTTGTGGACGAGAGTTCTCATTTATAACTCTGCACGTTTGTGAATTGCAGTGCCCCTGAGCTCCATTTGTCTCCTCGCTTTTTTGGGAGCTGGCCGCAAAAGCGCAGGATTGCTTCAGGCCCTATTTTGGTTCTGGGGGGCAGGCTGAGCCTGTGGTTCATTCTTCTTCCTGATGGGAAAATGGAGTGACCTGTGCCTGTCCCAACACCTAGGGCTAGTCTTTCGTTGGTTCCCCGTCTTCCCGTTCATCCTCAGGACAAATTGCAACCTGGACGAAACAGTAGGTTAAAGGTGCTGATTCTCCAAGTAGGGAGATGGTTAGTCAAGCGGCTGGAATGGCGAACCCGAGCACAAGGAGAGGAGAAATGAGGTGCGTTTTAGAAACCTTTCCCGATCTCACGGCATACCATCTTCTGGGTTTCCCATGCATGTTTTGATGTATGAAGATGCCCTTGTACCTGGAGATTTGAGACCCATGGGGTGGGTACCCCGCGGTATTATTTTAAAGTATCTGCATTTGCTCACCCAACCTCACCAATCCTCTCAGCCCCAAGAGTGTCCAGCCTTATGTCTCATCCAGCTGTGGGTCTAGATATGGTCAATCCAGGTTGCATCAGAGACCCTGAACGGATTTTGTAAGAATTTCTCTCTCTTTCACTGTCTTTGCTTTGTGGGTTTTTTAAAGTAATTTATGTTTAGAATCGGGCTTGGCTGCTTTTCCCTGCTGTGTTTATGCAGCTTTACACCCTCTTGATTCACTTGCAGAGAGATATCGATACATAGTTTTTCAGATTCATACTAGTCAGATATATTCTTGTGCGGTGACTAGGGGGTGTTGAGTCCAGTTCACTGAGCAGGGAGTAGGCCTTGTCTATTACATATTTGGCTTATGGAGCGGTGTCTGAGCTAATTCCAAACCCTTGTTTTATGCATCACCCCACCTCACCTTTCCCGTTAAGCAGCCATAGTGTGTCTTCTAAAGGTGTGACTCTGTTCTGTTTTGTAATTCAGTTCAAGTGTAGCGATTTTGACATTCCCTCTATAAGCGATATCTTAGGATAAGTGTCTTTTTCTGTGTGACTTATTTCACTTAGAGTCATCGTACCTAAATCCACTCATCATGCTGCTAACTAGCCTTATGACATTGATTTCATGGCTGAGTGATATTCCATTGTGCCAAGTACCACCATTTCTTTATCCATTTTTCTCTTTCCTGGGATATTGAAGGTGTACCGAAGTGGAGGTTCTTGGAAACAGAGCAGCCGTAAACTTTAGGGTGCCTGTGTCTTGTTGATTTTTAGTTTTCCCAATTTATACGCCCTTGAGTGGAAGTGCCCTATGCTCTCTACGCTGTGTTTATTACTTGTTTCAGGACACACCGTACTCTTCTCCAGAGTGCCTGTTGGCAATTTACATCCCGCCCATCAGCGTAGCAAGGCTCCCATGTCTCCATGGCCTGTCCTGCTTTTCTGGTTTTTACACTTTGTTCAGCATGGCCCTTTTGACCGAGGGCAAGCGAGACTTCTTTGTAGCGCTGATTTGCCCTTCCGGCTTGCTTGGTTGGCCAAAAAGGGCGTATGCGTTTTTTCCTGAATATATTCAGGAAAAAACGCATACGCCCTTTTTGGCCAAGGGCATCACTGTCAACGTTTTGCCGCTTTTCATGTGCTTTAAAGGCGAGTCGAATCTACCTCCTGAAATCTGTTTCCTGCAAATCTGCCTTGCTTTCAAATCCTCTTCGTTGCCTTCCCTCAATATATTTGTGGACGAGAGTTCTCATTTATAACTCTGCACGTTTGTGAATTGCAGTGCCCCTGAGCTCCATTTGTCTCCTCGCTTTTTTGGGAGCTGGCCGCAAAAGCGCAGGATTGCTTCAGGCCCTATTTTGGTTCTGGGGGGCAGGCTGAGCCTGTGGTTCATTCTTCTTCCTGATGGGAAAATGGAGTGACCTATGCCTGTCCCAACACCTAGGGCTCGTCTCTCGTTGGTTCCGCGTCTTCCCGTTCATCCTCAGGACAAATTGCAACCTGTACAATCAGGAGGTTAAAGGTGCTGATTCTCCAAGTAGGGAGATGGTTAGTCAAGCGGCTGGAATGGCGAACCCGAGCACAAGGAGAGGAGAAATGAGGTGCGTTTTAGAAACCTTTCCCGATCTCATGGCATACCATCTTCTGGGTTTCCCATGCATGTTTTGATGTAGGAAGATTCCCTTGTACCTGGAGATTTGAGACCCATGGGGTGTGTTCCCCGCAGTGTTACTTTAAAGTATCTGCATTTGCTCACCCAACCTCACCAACCCTCTCAGCCCCAAGAATGTCCAGCCTTATGTCTCATCCAGCTGTGGGTCTTGATATGGTCAATCCAGGTTGCATCATAGACCCTGAACGGATTTTGTAAAAATTTCTCTCTCTTTCACTGTCTTTGTTTTGTGGGTTTTTTAAAGTAATTTATGTTTAGAATCGGGCTTGGCTGCTTTTCCCTGCTGTGTTTATGCCGCTTTACACCCTCTTGATTCACTTGCAGAGAGATATCGATACATAGGTTTTCAGATTCATACTAGTGAGATATATTCTTGTGCGGTGACTAGGGGGTGTTGAGTCCAGTTCACTGAGCAGGGAGTAGGCCTTGTCTATTACATATTTGGCTTATGGAGCGGTGTCTGAGCTAATTCCAAACCCTTGTTTTATGCATCACCCCACCTCACCTTTCCCGTTAAGCAGCCATAGTGTGTCTTCTAAAGGTGTGACTCTGTTCTGTTTTGTAATTCAGTTCAAGTGTAGCGATTTTGACATTCCCTCTATAAGCGATATCTTAGGATAAGTGTCTTTTTCTGTGTGACTTATTTCACTTAGAGTCATCGTACCTAAATCCACTCATCATGCTGCTAACTAGCCTTATGACATTGATTTCATGGCTGAGTGATATTCCATTGTGCCAAGTACCACCATTTCTTTATCCATTTTTCTCTTTCCTGGGATATTGAAGGTGTACCGAAGTGGAGGTTCTTGGAAACAGAGCAGCCGTAAACTTTAGGGTGCCTGTGTCTTGTTGATTTTTAGTTTTCCCAATTTATACGCCCTTGAGTGGAAGTGCCCTATGCTCTCTACGCTGTGTTTATTACTTGTTTCAGGACACACCGTACTCTTCTCCAGAGTGCCTGTTGGCAATTTACATCCCGCCCATCAGCGTAGCAAGGCTCCCATGTCTCCATGGCCTGTCCTGCTTTTCTGGTTTTTACACTTTGTTCAGCATGGCCCTTTTGACCGAGGGCAAGCGAGACTTCTTTGTAGCGCTGATTTGCCCTTCCGGCTTGCTTGGTTGGCCAAAAAGGGCGTATGCGTTTTTTCCTGAATATATTCAGGAAAAAACGCATACGCCCTTTTTGGCCAAGGGCATCATTGTCAACGTTTTGCCGCTTTTCATGTGCTTTAAAGGCGAGTCGAATCTACCTCCTGAAATCTGTTTCCTGCAAATCTGCCTTGCTTTCAAATCCTCTTCGTTGCCTTCCCTCAATATATTTGTGGACGAGAGTTCTCATTTATAACTCTGCACGTTTGTGAATTGCAGTGCCCCTGAGCTCCATTTGTCTCCTCGCTTTTTTGGGAGCTGGCCGCAAAAGCGCAGGATTGCTTCAGGCCCTATTTTGGTTCTGGGGGGCAGGCTGAGCCTGTGGTTCATTCTTCTTCCTGATGGGAAAATGGAGTGACCTGTGCCTGTCCCAACACCTAGGGCTAGTCTTTCGTTGGTTCCCCGTCTTCCCGTTCATCCTCAGGACAAATTGCAACCTGGACGAAACAGTAGGTTAAAGGTGCTGATTCTCCAAGTAGGGAGATGGTTAGTCAAGCGGCTGGAATGGCGAACCCGAGCACAAGGAGAGGAGAAATGAGGTGCGTTTTAGAAACCTTTCCCGATCTCACGGCATACCATCTTCTGGGTTTCCCATGCATGTTTTGATGTATGAAGATGCCCTTGTACCTGGAGATTTGAGACCCATGGGGTGGGTACCCCGCGGTATTATTTTAAAGTATCTGCATTTGCTCACCCAACCTCACCAATCCTCTCAGCCCCAAGAGTGTCCAGCCTTATGTCTCATCCAGCTGTGGGTCTAGATATGGTCAATCCAGGTTGCATCAGAGACCCTGAACGGATTTTGTAAGAATTTCTCTCTCTTTCACTGTCTTTGCTTTGTGGGTTTTTTAAAGTAATTTATGTTTAGAATCGGGCTTGGCTGCTTTTCCCTGCTGTGTTTATGCCGCTTTACACCCTCTTGATTCACTTGCAGAGAGATATCGATACATAGGTTTTCAGATTCATACTAGTCAGATATATTCTTGTGCGGTGACTAGGGGGTGTTGAGTCCAGTTCACTGAGCAGGGAGTAGGCCTTGTCTATTACATATTTGGCTTATGGAGCGGTGTCTGAGCTAATTCCAAACCCTTGTTTTATGCATCACCCCACCTCACCTTTCCCGTTAAGCAGCCATAGTGTGTCTTCTAAAGGTGTGACTCTCTTCTGTTTTGTAATTCAGTTCAAGTGTAGCGATTTTGACATTCCCTCTATAAGCGATATCTTAGGATAAGTGTCTTTTTCTGTGTGACTTATTTCACTTAGAGTCATCGTACCTAAATCCACTCATCATGCTGCTAACTAGCCTTATGACATTGATTTCATGGCTGAGTGATATTCCATTGTGCCAAGTACCACCATTTCTTTATCCATTTTTCTCTTTCCTGGGATATTGAAGGTGTACCGAAGTGGAGGTTCTTGGAAACAGAGCAGCCGTAAACTTTAGGGTGCCTGTGTCTTGTTGATTTTTAGTTTTCCCAATTTATACGCCCTTGAGTGGAAGTGCCCTATGCTCTCTACGCTGTGTTTATTACTTGTTTCAGGACACACCGTACTCTTCTCCAGAGTGCCTGTTGGCAATTTACATCCAGCCCATCAGCGTAGCAAGGCTCCCATGTCTCCATGGCCTGTCCTGCTTTTCTGGTTTTTACACTTTGTTCAGCATGGCCCTTTTGACCGAGGGCAAGCGAGACTTCTTTGTAGCGCTGATTTGCCCTTCCGGCTTGCTTGGTTGGCCAAAAAGGGCGTATGCGTTTTTTCCTGAATATATTCAGGAAAAAACGCATACGCCCTTTTTGGCCAAGGGCATCATTGTCAACGTTTTGCCGCTTTTCATGTGCTTTAAAGGCGAGTCGAATCTACCTCCTGAAATCTGTTTCCTGCAAATCTGCCTTGCTTTCAAATCCTCTTCGTTGCCTTCCCTCAATATATTTGTGGACGAGAGTTCTCATTTATAACTCTGCACGTTTGTGAATTGCAGTGCCCCTGAGCTCCATTTGTCTCCTCGCTTTTTTGGGAGCTGGCCGCAAAAGCGCAGGATTGCTTCAGGCCCTATTTTGGTTCTGGGGGGCAGGCTGAGCCTGTGGTTCATTCTTCTTCCTGATGGGAAAATGGAGTGACCTGTGCCTGTCCCAACACCTAGGGCTAGTCTTTCGTTGGTTCCCCGTCTTCCCGTTCATCCTCAGGACAAATTGCAACCTGGACGAAACAGTAGGTTAAAGGTGCTGATTCTCCAAGTAGGGAGATGGTTAGTCAAGCGGCTGGAATGGCGAACCCGAGCACAAGGAGAGGAGAAATGAGGTGCGTTTTAGAAACCTTTCCCGATCTCACGGCATACCATCTTCTGGGTTTCCCATGCATGTTTTGATGTATGAAGATGCCCTTGTACCTGGAGATTTGAGACCCATGGGGTGGGTACCCCGCGGTATTATTTTAAAGTATCTGCATTTGCTCACCCAACCTCACCAATCCTCTCAGCCCCAAGAGTGTCCAGCCTTATGTCTCATCCAGCTGTGGGTCTAGATATGGTCAATCCAGGTTGCATCAGAGACCCTGAACGGATTTTGTAAGAATTTCTCTCTCTTTCACTGTCTTTGCTTTGTGGGTTTTTTAAAGTAATTTATGTTTAGAATCGGGCTTGGCTGCTTTTCCCTGCTGTGTTTATGCCGCTTTACACCCTCTTGATTCACTTGCAGAGAGATATCGATACATAGGTTTTCAGATTCATACTAGTCAGATATATTCTTGTGCGGTGACTAGGGGGTGTTGAGTCCAGTTCACTGAGCAGGGAGTAGGCCTTGTCTATTACATATTTGGCTTATGGAGCGGTGTCTGAGCTAATTCCAAACCCTTGTTTTATGCATCACCCCACCTCACCTTTCCCGTTAAGCAGCCATAGTGTGTCTTCTAAAGGTGTGACTCTGTTCTGTTTTGTAATTCAGTTCAAATGTAGCGATTATGACATTCCCTCTATAAGCGATATCTTAGGATAAGTGTCTTTTTCTGTGTGACTTATTTCACTTAGAATCATCGTACCTAAATCCACTCATCATGCTGCTAACTAGCCTTATGACATTGATTTCATGGCTGAGTGATATTCCATTGTGCCAAGTACCACCATTTCTTTATCCATTTTTCTCTTTCCTGGGATATTGAAGGTGTACCGAAGTGGAGGTTCTTGGAAACAGAGCAGCCGTAAACTTTAGGGTGCCTGTGTCTTGTTGATTTTTAGTTTTCCCAATTTATACGCCCTTGAGTGGAAGTGCCCTATGCTCTCTACGCTGTGTTTATTACTTGTTTCAGGACACACCGTACTCTTCTCCAGAGTGCCTGTTGGCAATTTACATCCAGCCCATCAGCGTAGCAAGGCTCCCATGTCTCCATGGCCTGTCCTGCTTTTCTGGTTTTTACACTTTGTTCAGCATGGCCCTTTTGACCGAGGGCAAGCGAGACTTCTTTGTAGCGCTGATTTGCCCTTCCGGCTTGCTTGGTTGGCCAAAAAGGACGTATGCGTTTTTTCCTGAATATATTCAGGAAAAAACGCATACGCCCTTTTTGGCCAAGGGCATCATTGTCAACGTTTTGCCGCTTTTCATGTGCTTTAAAGGCGAGTCGAATCTACCTCCTGAAATCTGTTTCCTGCAAATCTGCCTTGCTTTCAAATCCTCTTCGTTGCCTTCCCTCAATATATTTGTGGACGAGAGTTCTCATTTATAACTCTGCACGTTTGTGAATTGCAGTGCCCCTGAGCTCCATTTGTCTCCTCGCTTTTTTGGGAGCTGGCCGCAAAAGCGCAGGATTGCTTCAGGCCCTATTTTGGTTCTGGGGGGCAGGCTGAGCCTGTGGTTCATTCTTCTTCCTGATGGGAAAATGGAGTGACCTGTGCCTGTCCCAACACCTAGGGCTAGTCTTTCGTTGGTTCCACGTCTTCCCGTTCATCCTCAGGACAAATAGCAACCTGGACGAAACAGTAGGTTAAAGGTGCTGATTCTCCAAGTAGGGAGATGGTTAGTCAAGCGGCTGGAATGGCGAACCCGAGCACAAGGAGAGGAGAAATGAGGTGCGTTTTAGAAACCTTTCCAGATCTCACGGCATACCATCTTCTGGGTTTCCCATGCATGTTTTGATGTATGAAGATGCCCTTGTACCTGGAGATTTGAGACCCATGTGGTGGGTACCCCGCGGTATTATTTTAAAGTATCTGCATTTGCTCACCCAACCTCACCAATCCTCTCAGCCCCAAGAGTGTCCAGCCTTATGTCTCATCCAGCTGTGGGTCTAGATATGGTCAATCCAGGTTGCATCAGAGACCCTGAACGGATTTTGTAAGAATTTCTCTCTCTTTCACTGTCTTTGCTTTGTGGGTTTTTTAAAGTAATGTATGTTTAGAATGGGGTTTGGCTGCTTTTCCCTGCTGTGTTTATGCCGCTTTACACCCTCTTGATTCACTTGCAGAGAGATATCGATACATAGGTTTTCAGATTCATACTAGTCAGATATATTCTTGTGCGGTGACTAGGGGGTGTTGAGTCCAGTTCACTGAGCAGGGAGTAGGCCTTGTCTATTACATATTTGGCTTATGGAGCGGTCTCTGAGCTAATTTCAAACCCTTGTTTTATGCATCACCCCACCTCACCTTTCCCGTTAAGCAGCCATAGTGTGTCTTCTAAAGGTGTGACTCTGTTCTGTTTTGTAATTCAGTTCAAATGTAGCGATTTTGACATTCCCTCTATAAGCGATATCTTAGGATAAGTGTCTTTTTCTGTGTGACTTATTTCACTTAGAATCATCGTACCTAAATCCACTCATCATGCTGCTAACTAGCCTTATGACATTGATTTCATGGCTGAGTGATATTCCATTGTGCCAAGTACCACCATTTCTTTATCCATTTTTCTCTTTCCTGGGATATTGAAGGTGTACCGAAGTGGAGGTTCTTGGAAACAGAGCAGCCGTAAACTTTAGGGTGCCTGTGTCTTGTTGATTTTTAGTTTTCCCAATTTATACGCCCTTGAGTGGAAGTGCCCTATGCTCTCTACGCTGTGTTTATTACTTGTTTCAGGACACACCGTACTCTTCTCCAGAGTGCCTGTTGGCAATTTACATCCCGCCCATCAGCGTAGCAAGGCTCCCATGTCTCCATGGCCTGTCCTGCTTTTCTGGTTTTTACTGTTTGTTCAGCATGGCCCTTTTGACCGAGGGCAAGCGAGACTTCTTTGTAGCGCTGATTTGCCCTTCCGGCTTGCTTGGTTGGCCAAAAAGGGCGTATGCGTTTTTTCCTGAATATATTCAGGAAAAAACGCATACGCCCTTTTTGGCCAAGGGCATCATTGTCAACGTTTTGCCGCTTTTCATGTGCTTTAAAGGCGAGTCGAATCTACCTCCTGAAATCTGTTTCCTGCAAATCTGCCTTGCTTTCAAATCCTCTTCGTTGCCTTCCCTCAATATATTTGTGGACGAGAGTTCTCATTTATAACTCTGCACGTTTGTGAATTGCAGTGCCCCTGAGCTCCATTTGTCTCCTCGCTTTTTGGGGAGCTGGCCGCAAAAGCGCAGGATTGCTTCAGGCCCTATTTTGGTTCTGGGGGGCAGGCTGAGCCTGTGGTTCATTCTTCTTCCTGATGGGAAAATGGAGTGACCTATGCCTGTCCCAACACCTAGGGCTCGTCTCTCGTTGGTTCCGCGTCTTCCCGTTCATCCTCAGGACAAATTGCAACCTGTACAATCAGGAGGTTAAAGGTGCTGATTCTCCAAGTAGGGAGATGGTTAGTCAAGCGGCTGGAATGGCGAACCCGAGCACAAGGAGAGGAGAAATGAGGTGCGTTTTAGAAACCTTTCCCGATCTCATGGCATACCATCTTCTGGGTTTCCCATGCATGTTTTGATGTAGGAAGATTCCCTTGTACCTGGAGATTTGAGACCCATGGGGTGTGTTCCCCGCAGTGTTACTTTAAAGTATCTGCATTTGCTCACCCAACCTCACCAACCCTCTCAGCCCCAAGAATGTCCAGCCTTATGTCTCATCCAGCTGTGGGTCTTGATATGGTCAATCCAGGTTGCATCATAGACCCTGAACGGATTTTGTAAGAATTTCTCTCTCTTTCACTGTCTTTGTTTTGTGGGTTTTTTAAAGTAATTTATGTTTAGAATCGGGCTTGGCTGCTTTTCCCTGCTGTGTTTATGCCGCTTTACACCCTCTTGATTCACTTGCAGAGAGATATCGATACATAGGTTTTCAGATTCATACTAGTCAGATATATTCTTGTGCGGTGACTAGGGGGTGTTGAGTCCAGTTCACTGAGCAGGGAGTAGGCCTTGTCTATTACATATTTGGCTTATGGAGCGGTGTCTGAGCTAATTCCAAACCCTTGTTTTATGCATCACCCCACCTCACCTTTCCCGTTAAGCAGCCATAGTGTGTCTTCTAAAGGTGTGACTCTGTTCTGTTTTGTAATTCAGTTCAAGTGTAGCGATTTTGACATTCCCTCTATAAGCGATATCTTAGGATAAGTGTCTTTTTCTGTGTGACTTATTTCACTTAGAGTCATCGTACCTAAATCCACTCATCATGCTGCTAACTAGCCTTATGACATTGATTTCATGGCTGAGTGATATTCCATTGTGCCAAGTACCACCATTTCTTTATCCATTTTTCTCTTTCCTGGGATATTGAAGGTGTACCGAAGTGGAGGTTCTTGGAAACAGAGCAGCCGTAAACTTTAGGGTGCCTGTGTCTTGTTGATTTTTAGTTTTCCCAATTTATACGCCCTTGAGTGGAAGTGCCCTATGCTCTCTACGCTGTGTTTATTACTTGTTTCAGGACACACCGTACTCTTCTCCAGAGTGCCTGTTGGCAATTTACATCCCGCCCATCAGCGTAGCAAGGCTCCCATGTCTCCATGGCCTGTCCTGCTTTTCTGGTTTTTACACTTTGTTCAGCATGGCCCTTTTGACCGAGGGCAAGCGAGACTTCTTTGTAGCGCTGATTTGCCCTTCCGGCTTGCTTGGTTGGCCAAAAAGGGCGTATGCGTTTTTTCCTGAATATATTCAGGAAAAAACGCATACGCCCTTTTTGGCCAAGGGCATCATTGTCAACGTTTTGCCGCTTTTCATGTGCTTTAAAGGCGAGTCGAATCTACCTCCTGAAATCTGTTTCCTGCAAATCTGCCTTGCTTTCAAATCCTCTTCGTTGCCTTCCCTCAATATATTTGTGGACGAGAGTTCTCATTTATAACTCTGCACGTTTGTGAATTGCAGTGCCCCTGAGCTCCATTTGTCTCCTCGCTTTTTTGGGAGCTGGCCGCAAAAGCGCAGGATTGCTTCAGGCCCTATTGTGGTTCTGGGGGGCAGGCTGAGCCTGTGGTTCATTCTTCTTCCTGATGGGAAAATGGAGTGACCTGTGCCTGTCCCAACACCTAGGGCTAGTCTTTCGTTGGTTCCCCGTCTTCCCGTTCATCCTCAGGACAAATTGCAACCTGGACGAAACAGTAGGTTAAAGGTGCTGATTCTCCAAGTAGGGAGATGGTTAGTCAAGCGGCTGGAATGGCGAACCCGAGCACAAGGAGAGGAGAAATGAGGTGCGTTTTAGAAACCATTCCCGATCTCACGGCATACCATCTTCTGGGTTTCCCATGCATGTTTTGATGTATGAAGATGCCCTTGTACCTGGAGATTTGAGACCCATGGGGTGGGTACCCCGCGGTATTATTTTAAAGTATCTGCATTTGCTCACCCAACCTCACCAATCCTCTCAGCCCCAAGAGTGTCCAGCCTTATGTCTCATCCAGCTGTGGGTCTAGATATGGTCAATCCAGGTTGCATCAGAGACCCTGAACGGATTTTGTAAGAATTTCTCTCTCTTTCACTGTCTTTGCTTTGTGGGTTTTTTAAAGTAATTTATGTTTAGAATCGGGCTTGGCTGCTTTTCCCTGCTGTGTTTATGCCGCTTTACACCCTCTTGATTCACTTGCAGAGAGATATCGATACATAGGTTTTCAGATTCATACTAGTCAGATATATTCTTGTGCGGTGACTAGGGGGTGTTGAGTCCAGTTCACTGAGCAGGGAGTAGGCCTTGTCTATTACATATTTGGCTTATGGAGCGGTGTCTGAGCTAATTCCAAACCCTTGTTTTATGCATCACCCCACCTCACCTTTCCCGTTAAACAGCCATAGTGTGTCTTCTAAAGGTGTGACTCTGTTCTGTTTTGTAATTCAGTTCAAGTGTAGCGATTTTGACATTCCCTCTATAAGCGATATCTTAGGATAAGTGTCTTTTTCTGTGTGACTTATTTCACTTAGAGTCATCGTACCTAAATCCACTCATCATGCTGCTAACTAGCCTTATGACATTGATTTCATGGCTGAGTGATATTCCATTGTGCCAAGTACCACCATTTCTTTATCCATTTTTCTCTTTCCTGGGATATTGAAGGTGTACCGAAGTGGAGGTTCTTGGAAACAGAGCAGCCGTAAACTTTAGGGTGCCTGTGTCTTGTTGATTTTTAGTTTTCCCAATTTATACGCCCTTGAGTGGAAGTGCCCTATGCTCTCTACGCTGTGTTTATTACTTGTTTCAGGACACACCGTACTCTTCTCCAGAGTGCCTGTTGGCAATTTACATCCAGCCCATCAGCGTAGCAAGGCTCCCATGTCTCCATGGCCTGTCCTGCTTTTCTGGTTTTTACACTTTGTTCAGCATGGCCCTTTTGACCGAGGGCAAGCGAGACTTCTTTGTAGCGCTGATTTGCCCTTCCGGCTTGCTTGGTTGGCCAAAAAGGACGTATGCGTTTTTTCCTGAATATATTCAGGAAAAAACGCATACGCCCTTTTTGGCCAAGGGCATCATTGTCAACGTTTTGCCGCTTTTCATGTGCTTTAAAGGCGAGTCGAATCTACCTCCTGAAATCTGTTTCCTGCAAATCTGCCTTGCTTTCAAATCCTCTTCGTTGCCTTCCCTCAATATATTTGTGGACGAGAGTTCTCATTTATAACTCTGCACGTTTGTGAATTGCAGTGCCCCTGAGCTCCATTTGTCTCCTCGCTTTTTTGGGAGCTGGCCGCAAAAGCGCAGGATTGCTTCAGGCCCTATTTTGGTTCTGGGGGGCAGGCTGAGCCTGTGGTTCATTCTTCTTCCTGATGGGAAAATGGAGTGACCTGTGCCTGTCCCAACACCTAGGGCTAGTCTTTCGTTGGTTCCCCGTCTTCCCGTTCATCCTCAGGACAAATTGCAACCTGGACGAAACAGTAGGTTAAAGGTGCTGATTCTCCAAGTAGGGAGATGGTTAGTCAAGCGGCTGGAATGGCGAACCCGAGCACAAGGAGAGGAGAAATGAGGTGCGTTTTAGAAACCTTTCCCGATCTCACGGCATACCATCTTCTGGGTTTCCCATGCATGTTTTGATGTATGAAGATGCCCTTGTACCTGGAGATTTGAGACCCATGGGGTGGGTACCCCGCGGTATTATTTTAAAGTATCTGCATTTGCTCACCCAACCTCACCAATCCTCTCAGCCCCAAGAGTGTCCAGCCTTATGTCTCATCCAGCTGTGGGTCTAGATATGGTCAATCCAGGTTGCATCAGAGACCCTGAACGGATTTTGTAAGAATTTCTCTCTCTTTCACTGTCTTTGCTTTGTGGGTTTTTTAAAGTAATTTATGTTTAGAATCGGGCTTGGCTGCTTTTCCCTGCTGTGTTTATGCCGCTTTACACCCTCTTGATTCACTTGCAGAGACATATCGATACATAGGTTTTCAGATTCATACTAGTCAGATATATTCTTGTGCGGTGACTAGGGGGTGTTGAGTCCAGTTCACTGAGCAGGGAGTAGGCCTTGTCTATTACATATTTGGCTTATGGAGCGGTGTCTGAGCTAATTCCAAACCCTTGTTTTATGCATCACCCCACCTCACCTTTCCCGTTAAGCAGCCATAGTGTGTCTTCTAAAGGTGTGACTCTGTTCTGTTTTGTAATTCAGTTCAAATGTAGCGATTTTGACATTCCCTCTATAAGCGATATCTTAGGATAAGTGTCTTTTTCTGTGTGACTTATTTCACTTAGAATCATCGTACCTAAATCCACTCATCATGCTGCTAACTAGCCTTATGACATTGATTTCATGGCTGAGTGATATTCCATTGTGCCAAGTACCACCATTTCTTTATCCATTTTTCTCTTTCCTGGGATATTGAAGGTGTACCGAAGTGGAGGTTCTTGGAAACAGAGCAGCCGTAAACTTTAGGGTGCCTGTGTCTTGTTGATTTTTAGTTTTCCCAATTTATACGCCCTTGAGTGGAAGTGCCCTATGCTCTCTACGCTGTGTTTATTACTTGTTTCAGGACACACCGTACTCTTCTCCAGAGTGCCTGTTGGCAATTTACATCCAGCCCATCAGCGTAGCAAGGCTCCCATGTCTCCATGGCCTGTCCTGCTTTTCTGGTTTTTACACTTTGTTCAGCATGGCCCTTTTGACCGAGGGCAAGCGAGACTTCTTTGTAGCGCTGATTTGCCCTTCCGGCTTGCTTGGTTGGCCAAAAAGGGCGTATGCGTTTTTTCCTGAATATATTCAGGAAAAAACGCATACGCCCTTTTTGGCCAAGGGCATCATTGTCAACGTTTTGCCGCTTTTCATGTGCTTTAAAGGCGAGTCGAATCTACCTCCTGAAATCTGTTTCCTGCAAATCTGCCTTGCTTTCAAATCCTCTTCGTTGCCTTCCCTCAATATATTTGTGGACGAGAGTTCTCATTTATAACTCTGCACGTTTGTGAATTGCAGTGCCCCTGAGCTCCATTTGTCTCCTCGCTTTTTGGGGAGCTGGCCGCAAAAGCGCAGGATTGCTTCAGGCCCTATTTTGGTTCTGGGGGGCAGGCTGAGCCTGTGGTTCATTCTTCTTCCTGATGGGAAAATGGAGTGACCTATGCCTGTCCCAACACCTAGGGCTCGTCTCTCGTTGGTTCCGCGTCTTCCCGTTCATCCTCAGGACAAATTGCAACCTGTACAATCAGGAGGTTAAAGGTGCTGATTCTCCAAGTAGGGAGATGGTTAGTCAAGCGGCTGGAATGGCGAACCCGAGCACAAGGAGAGGAGAAATGAGGTGCGTTTTAGAAACCTTTCCCGATCTCATGGCATACCATCTTCTGGGTTTCCCATGCATGTTTTGATGTAGGAAGATTCCCTTGTACCTGGAGATTTGAGACCCATGGGGTGTGTTCCCCGCAGTGTTACTTTAAAGTATCTGCATTTGCTCACCCAACCTCACCAACCCTCTCAGCCCCAAGAATGTCCAGCCTTATGTCTCATCCAGCTGTGGGTCTTGATATGGTCAATCCAGGTTGCATCATAGACCCTGAACGGATTTTGTAAGAATTTCTCTCTCTTTCACTGTCTTTGTTTTGTGGGTTTTTTAAAGTAATTTATGTTTAGAATCGGGCTTGGCTGCTTTTCCCTGCTGTGTTTATGCCGCTTTACACCCTCTTGATTCACTTGCAGAGAGATATCGATACATAGGTTTTCAGATTCATACTAGTCAGATATATTCTTGTGCGGTGACTAGGGGGTGTTGAGTCCAGTTCACTGAGCAGGGAGTAGGCCTTGTCTATTACATATTTGGCTTATGGAGCGGTGTCTGAGCTAATTCCAAACCCTTGTTTTATGCATCACCCCACCTCACCTTTCCCGTTAAGCAGCCATAGTGTGTCTTCTAAAGGTGTGACTCTGTTCTGTTTTGTAATTCAGTTCAAGTGTAGCGATTTTGACATTCCCTCTATAAGCGATATCTTAGGATAAGTGTCTTTTTCTGTGTGACTTATTTCACTTAGAGTCATCGTACCTAAATCCACTCATCATGCTGCTAACTAGCCTTATGACATTGATTTCATGGCTGAGTGATATTCCATTGTGCCAAGTACCACCATTTCTTTATCCATTTTTCTCTTTCCTGGGATATTGAAGGTGTACCGAAGTGGAGGTTCTTGGAAACAGAGCAGCCGTAAACTTTAGGGTGCCTGTGTCTTGTTGATTTTTAGTTTTCCCAATTTATACGCCCTTGAGTGGAAGTGCCCTATGCTCTCTACGCTGTGTTTATTACTTGTTTCAGGACACACCGTACTCTTCTCCAGAGTGCCTGTTGGCAATTTACATCCCGCCCATCAGCGTAGCAAGGCTCCCATGTCTCCATGGCCTGTCCTGCTTTTCTGGTTTTTACACTTTGTTCAGCATGGCCCTTTTGACCGAGGGCAAGCGAGACTTCTTTGTAGCGCTGATTTGCCCTTCCGGCTTGCTTGGTTGGCCAAAAAGGGCGTATGCGTTTTTTCCTGAATATATTCAGGAAAAAACGCATACGCCCTTTTTGGCCAAGGGCATCATTGTCAACGTTTTGCCGCTTTTCATGTGCTTTAAAGGCGAGTCGAATCTACCTCCTGAAATCTGTTTCCTGCAAATCTGCCTTGCTTTCAAATCCTCTTCGTTGCCTTCCCTCAATATATTTGTGGACGAGAGTTCTCATTTATAACTCTGCACGTTTGTGAATTGCAGTGCCCCTGAGCTCCATTTGTCTCCTCGCTTTTTTGGGAGCTGGCCGCAAAAGCGCAGGATTGCTTCAGGCCCTATTGTGGTTCTGGGGGGCAGGCTGAGCCTGTGGTTCATTCTTCTTCCTGATGGGAAAATGGAGTGACCTGTGCCTGTCCCAACACCTAGGGCTAGTCTTTCGTTGGTTCCCCGTCTTCCCGTTCATCCTCAGGACAAATTGCAACCTGGACGAAACAGTAGGTTAAAGGTGCTGATTCTCCAAGTAGGGAGATGGTTAGTCAAGCGGCTGGAATGGCGAACCCGAGCACAAGGAGAGGAGAAATGAGGTGCGTTTTAGAAACCTTTCCCGATCTCACGGCATACCATCTTCTGGGTTTCCCATGCATGTTTTGATGTATGAAGATGCCCTTGTACCTGGAGATTTGAGACCCATGGGGTGGGTACCCCGCGGTATTATTTTAAAGTATCTGCATTTGCTCACCCAACCTCACCAATCCTCTCAGCCCCAAGAGTGTCCAGCCTTATGTCTCATCCAGCTGTGGGTCTAGATATGGTCAATCCAGGTTGCATCAGAGACCCTGAACGGATTTTGTAAGAATTTCTCTCTCTTTCACTGTCTTTGCTTTGTGGGTTTTTTAAAGTAATTTATGTTTAGAATCGGGCTTGGCTGCTTTTCCCTGCTGTGTTTATGCCGCTTTACACCCTCTTGATTCACTTGCAGAGACATATCGATACATAGGTTTTCAGATTCATACTAGTCAGATATATTCTTGTGCGGTGACTAGGGGGTGTTGAGTCCAGTTCACTGAGCAGGGAGTAGGCCTTGTCTATTACATATTTGGCTTATGGAGCGGTGTCTGAGCTAATTCCAAACCCTTGTTTTATGCATCACCCCACCTCACCTTTCCCGTTAAACAGCCATAGTGTGTCTTCTAAAGGTGTGACTCTGTTCTGTTTTGTAATTCAGTTCAAGTGTAGCGATTTTGACATTCCCTCTATAAGCGATATCTTAGGATAAGTGTCTTTTTCTGTGTGACTTATTTCACTTAGAGTCATCGTACCTAAATCCACTCATCATGCTGCTAACTAGCCTTATGACATTGATTTCATGGCTGAGTGATATTCCATTGTGCCAAGTACCACCATTTCTTTATCCATTTTTCTCTTTCCTGGGATATTGAAGGTGTACCGAAGTGGAGGTTCTTGGAAACAGAGCAGCCGTAAACTTTAGGGTGCCTGTGTCTTGTTGATTTTTAGTTTTCCCAATTTATACGCCCTTGAGTGGAAGTGCCCTATGCTCTCTACGCTGTGTTTATTACTTGTTTCAGGACACACCGTACTCTTCTCCAGAGTGCCTGTTGGCAATTTACATCCAGCCCATCAGCGTAGCAAGGCTCCCATGTCTCCATGGCCTGTCCTGCTTTTCTGGTTTTTACACTTTGTTCAGCATGGCCCTTTTGACCGAGGGCAAGCGAGACTTCTTTGTAGCGCTGATTTGCCCTTCCGGCTTGCTTGGTTGGCCAAAAAGGGCGTATGCGTTTTTTCCTGAATATATTCAGGAAAAAACGCATACGCCCTTTTTGGCCAAGGGCATCATTGTCAACGTTTTGCCGCTTTTCATGTGCTTTAAAGGCGAGTCGAATCTACCTCCTGAAATCTGTTTCCTGCAAATCTGCCTTGCTTTCAAATCCTCTTCGTTGCCTTCCCTCAATATATTTGTGGACGAGAGTTCTCATTTATAACTCTGCACGTTTGTGAATTGCAGTGCCCCTGAGCTCCATTTGTCTCCTCGCTTTTTTGGGAGCTGGCCGCAAAAGCGCAGGATTGCTTCAGGCCCTATTTTGGTTCTGGGGGGCAGGCTGAGCCTGTGGTTCATTCTTCTTCCTGATGGGAAAATGGAGTGACCTGTGCCTGTCCCAACACCTAGGGCTAGTCTTTCGTTGGTTCCCCGTCTTCCCGTTCATCCTCAGGACAAATTGCAACCTGGACGAAACAGTAGGTTAAAGGTGCTGATTCTCCAAGTAGGGAGATGGTTAGTCAAGCGGCTGGAATGGCGAACCCGAGCACAAGGAGAGGAGAAATGAGGTGCGTTTTAGAAACCTTTCCCGATCTCACGGCATACCATCTTCTGGGTTTCCCATGCATGTTTTGATGTATGAAGATGCCCTTGTACCTGGAGATTTGAGACCCATGGGGTGGGTACCCCGCGGTATTATTTTAAAGTATCTGCATTTGCTCACCCAACCTCACCAATCCTCTCAGCCCCAAGAGTGTCCAGCCTTATGTCTCATCCAGCTGTGGGTCTAGATATGGTCAATCCAGGTTGCATCAGAGACCCTGAACGGATTTTGTAAGAATTTCTCTCTCTTTCACTGTCTTTGCTTTGTGGGTTTTTTAAAGTAATTTATGTTTAGAATCGGGCTTGGCTGCTTTTCCCTGCTGTGTTTATGCCGCTTTACACCCTCTTGATTCACTTGCAGAGACATATCGATACATAGGTTTTCAGATTCATACTAGTCAGATATATTCTTGTGCGGTGACTAGGGGGTGTTGAGTCCAGTTCACTGAGCAGGGAGTAGGCCTTGTCTATTACATATTTGGCTTATGGAGCGGTGTCTGAGCTAATTCCAAACCCTTGTTTTATGCATCACCCCACCTCACCTTTCCCGTTAAGCAGCCATAGTGTGTCTTCTAAAGGTGTGACTCTGTTCTGTTTTGTAATTCAGTTCAAATGTAGCGATTTTGACATTCCCTCTATAAGCGATATCTTAGGATAAGTGTCTTTTTCTGTGTGACTTATTTCACTTAGAATCATCGTACCTAAATCCACTCATCATGCTGCTAACTAGCCTTATGACATTGATTTCATGGCTGAGTGATATTCCATTGTGCCAAGTACCACCATTTCTTTATCCATTTTTCTCTTTCCTGGGATATTGAAGGTGTACCGAAGTGGAGGTTCTTGGAAACAGAGCAGCCGTAAACTTTAGGGTGCCTGTGTCTTGTTGATTTTTAGTTTTCCCAATTTATACGCCCTTGAGTGGAAGTGCCCTATGCTCTCTACGCTGTGTTTATTACTTGTTTCAGGACACACCGTACTCTTCTCCAGAGTGCCTGTTGGCAATTTACATCCAGCCCATCAGCGTAGCAAGGCTCCCATGTCTCCATGGCCTGTCCTGCTTTTCTGGTTTTTACACTTTGTTCAGCATGGCCCTTTTGACCGAGGGCAAGCGAGACTTCTTTGTAGCGCTGATTTGCCCTTCCGGCTTGCTTGGTTGGCCAAAAAGGGCGTATGCGTTTTTTCCTGAATATATTCAGGAAAAAACGCATACGCCCTTTTTGGCCAAGGGCATCATTGTCAACGTTTTGCCGCTTTTCATGTGCTTTAAAGGCGAGTCGAATCTACCTCCTGAAATCTGTTTCCTGCAAATCTGCCTTGCTTTCAAATCCTCTTCGTTGCCTTCCCTCAATATATTTGTGGACGAGAGTTCTCATTTATAACTCTGCACGTTTGTGAATTGCAGTGCCCCTGAGCTCCATTTGTCTCCTCGCTTTTTTGGGAGCTGGCCGCAAAAGCGCAGGATTGCTTCAGGCCCTATTTTGGTTCTGGGGGGCAGGCTGAGCCTGTGGTTCATTCTTCTTCCTGATGGGAAAATGGAGTGACCTGTGCCTGTCCCAACACCTAGGGCTAGTCTTTCGTTGGTTCCGCGTCTTCCCGTTCATCCTCAGGACAAATTGCAACCTGGACGAAACAGTAGGTTAAAGGTGCTGATTCTCCAAGTAGGGAGATGGTTAGTCAAGCGGCTGGAATGGCGAACCCGAGCACAAGGAGAGGAGAAATGAGGTGCGTTTTAGAAACCTTTCCCGATCTCATGGCATACCATCTTCTGGGTTTCCCATGCATGTTTTGATGTAGGAAGATTCCCTTGTACCTGGAGATTTGAGACCCATGGGGTGTGTTCCCCGCAGTGTTACTTTAAAGTATCTGCATTTGCTCACCCAACCTCACCAACCCTCTCAGCCCCAAGAATGTCCAGCCTTATGTCTCATCCAGCTGTGGGTCTTGATATGGTCAATCCAGGTTGCATCATAGACCCTGAACGGATTTTGTAAGAATTTCTCTCTCTTTCACTGTCTTTGTTTTGTGGGTTTTTTAAAGTAATTTATGTTTAGAATCGGGCTTGGCTGCTTTTCCCTGCTGTGTTTATGCCGCTTTACACCCTCTTGATTCACTTGCAGAGAGATATCGATACATAGGTTTTCAGATTCATACTAGTGAGATATATTCTTGTGCGGTGACTAGGGGGTGTTGAGTCCAGTTCACTGAGCAGGGAGTAGGCCTTGTCTATTACATATTTGGCTTATGGAGCGGTGTCTGAGCTAATTCCAAACCCTTGTTTTATGCATCACCCCACCTCACCTTTCCCGTTAAGCAGCCATAGTGTGTCTTCTAAAGGTGTGACTCTGTTCTGTTTTGTAATTCAGTTCAAGTGTAGCGATTTTGACATTCCCTCTATAAGCGATATCTTAGGATAAGTGTCTTTTTCTGTGTGACTTATTTCACTTAGAGTCATCGTACCTAAATCCACTCATCATGCTGCTAACTAGCCTTATGACATTGATTTCATGGCTGAGTGATATTCCATTGTGCCAAGTACCACCATTTCTTTATCCATTTTTCTCTTTCCTGGGATATTGAAGGTGTACCGAAGTGGAGGTTCTTGGAAACAGAGCAGCCGTAAACTTTAGGGTGCCTGTGTCTTGTTGATTTTTAGTTTTCCCAATTTATACGCCCTTGAGTGGAAGTGCCCTATGCTCTGTACGCTGTGTTTATTACTTGTTTCAGGACACACCGTACTCTTCTCCAGAGTGCCTGTTGGCAATTTACATCCCGCCCATCAGCGTAGCAAGGCTCCCATGTCTCCATGGCCTGTCCTGCTTTTCTGGTTTTTACACTTTGTTCAGCATGGCCCTTTTGACCGAGGGCAAGCGAGACTTCTTTGTAGCGCTGATTTGCCCTTCCGGCTTGCTTGGTTGGCCAAAAAGGGCGTATGCGTTTTTTCCTGAATATATTCAGGAAAAAACGCATACGCCCTTTTTGGCCAAGGGCATCATTGTCAACGTTTTGCCGCTTTTCATGTGCTTTAAAGGCGAGTCGAATCTACCTCCTGAAATCTGTTTCCTGCAAATCTGCCTTGCTTTCAAATCCTCTTCGTTGCCTTCCCTCAATATATTTGTGGATGAGAGTTCTCATTTATAACTCTGCACGTTTGTGAATTGCAGTGCCCCTGAGCTCCATTTGTCTCCTCGCTTTTTTGGGAGCTGGCCGCAAAAGCGCAGGATTGCTTCAGGCCCTATTTTGGTTCTGGGGGGCAGGCTGAGCCTGTGGTTCATTCTTCTTCCTGATGGGAAAATGGAGTGACCTGTGCCTGTCCCAACACCTAGGGCTAGTCTTTCGTTGGTTCCCCGTCTTCCCGTTCATCCTCAGGACAAATTGCAACCTGGACGAAACAGTAGGTTAAAGGTGCTGATTCTCCAAGTAGGGAGATGGTTAGTCAAGCGGCTGGAATGGCGAACCCGAGCACAAGGAGAGGAGAAATGAGGTGCGTTTTAGAAACCTTTCCCGATCTCACGGCATACCATCTTCTGGGTTTCCCATGCATGTTTTGATGTATGAAGATGCCCTTGTACCTGGAGATTTGAGACCCATGGGGTGGGTACCCCGCGGTATTATTTTAAAGTATCTGCATTTGCTCACCCAACCTCACCAATCCTCTCAGCCCCAAGAGTGTCCAGCCTTATGTCTCATCCAGCTGTGGGTCTAGATATGGTCAATCCAGGTTGCATCAGAGACCCTGAACGGATTTTGTAAGAATTTCTCTCTCTTTCACTGTCTTTGCTTTGTGGGTTTTTTAAAGTAATGTATGTTTAGAATGGGGTTTGGCTGCTTTTCCCTGCTGTGTTTATGCCGCTTTACACCCTCTTGATTCACTTGCAGAGAGATATCGATACATAGGTTTTCAGATTCATACTAGTCAGATATATTCTTGTGCGGTGACTAGGGGGTGTTGAGTCCAGTTCACTGAGCAGGGAGTAGGCCTTGTCTATTACATATTTGGCTTATGGAGCGGTCTCTGAGCTAATTTCAAACCCTTGTTTTATGCATCACCCCACCTCACCTTTCCCGTTAAGCAGCCATAGTGTGTCTTCTAAAGGTGTGACTCTGTTCTGTTTTGTAATTCAGTTCAAATGTAGCGATTTTGACATTCCCTCTATAAGCGATATCTTAGGATAAGTGTCTTTTTCTGTGTGACTTATTTCACTTAGAATCATCGTACCTAAATCCACTCATCATGCTGCTAACTAGCCTTATGACATTGATTTCATGGCTGAGTGATATTCCATTGTGCCAAGTACCACCATTTCTTTATCCATTTTTCGCTTTCCTGGGATATTGAAGGTGTACCGAAGTGGAGGTTCTTGGAAACAGAGCAGCCGTAAACTTTAGGGTGCCTGTGTCTTGTTGATTTTTAGTTTTCCCAATTTATACGCCCTTGAGTGGAAGTGCCCTATGCTCTCTACGCTGTGTTTATTACTTGTTTCAGGACACACCGTACTCTTCTCCAGAGTGCCTGTTGGCAATTTACATCCCGCCCATCAGCGTAGCAAGGCTCCCATGTCTCCATGGCCTGTCCTGCTTTTCTGGTTTTTACTGTTTGTTCAGCATGGCCCTTTTGACCGAGGGCAAGCGAGACTTCTTTGTAGCGCTGATTTGCCCTTCCGGCTTGCTTGGTTGGCCAAAAAGGGCGTATGCGTTTTTTCCTGAATATATTCAGGAAAAAACGCATACGCCCTTTTTGGCCAAGGGCATCATTGTCAACGTTTTGCCGCTTTTCATGTGCTTTAAAGGCGAGTCGAATCTACCTCCTGAAATCTGTTTCCTGCAAATCTGCCTTGCTTTCAAATCCTCTTCGTTGCCTTCCCTCAATATATTTGTGGACGAGAGTTCTCATTTATAACTCTGCACGTTTGTGAATTGCAGTGCCCCTGAGCTCCATTTGTCTCCTCGCTTTTTTGGGAGCTGGCCGCAAAAGCGCAGGATTGCTTCAGGCCCTATTTTGGTTCTGGGGGGCAGGCTGAGCCTGTGGTTCATTCTTCTTCCTGATGGGAAAATGGAGTGACCTATGCCTGTCCCAACACCTAGGGCTCGTCTCTCGTTGGTTCCGCGTCTTCCCGTTCATCCTCAGGACAAATTGCAACCTGTACAATCAGGAGGTTAAAGGTGCTGATTCTCCAAGTAGGGAGATGGTTAGTCAAGCGGCTGGAATGGCGAACCCGAGCACAAGGAGAGGAGAAATGAGGTGCGTTTTAGAAACCTTTCCCGATCTCATGGCATACCATCTTCTGGGTTTCCCATGCATGTTTTGATGTAGGAAGATTCCCTTGTACCTGGAGATTTGAGACCCATGGGGTGTGTTCCCCGCAGTGTTACTTTAAAGTATCTGCATTTGCTCACCCAACCTCACCAACCCTCTCAGCCCCAAGAATGTCCAGCCTTATGTCTCATCCAGCTGTGGGTCTTGATATGGTCAATCCAGGTTGCATCATAGACCCTGAACGGATTTTGTAAGAATTTCTCTCTCTTTCACTGTCTTTGTTTTGTGGGTTTTTTAAAGTAATTTATGTTTAGAATCGGGCTTGGCTGCTTTTCCCTGCTATGTTTATGCCGCTTTACACCCTCTTGATTCACTTGCAGAGAGATATCGATACATAGTTTTTCAGATTCATACTAGTCAGATATATTCTTGTGCGGTGACTAGGGGGTGTTGAGTCCAGTTCACTGAGCAGGGAGTAGGCCTTGTCTATTACATATTTGGCTTATGGAGCGGTGTCTGAGCTAATTCCAAACCCTTGTTTTATGCATCACCCCACCTCACCTTTCCCGTTAAGCAGCCATAGTGTGTCTTCTAAAGGTGTGACTCTGTTCTGTTTTGTAATTCAGTTCAAGTGTAGCGATTTTGACATTCCCTCTATAAGCGATATCTTAGGATAAGTGTCTTTTTCTGTGTGACTTATTTCACTTAGAGTCATCGTACCTAAATCCACTCATCATGCTGCTAACTAGCCTTATGACATTGATTTCATGGCTGAGTGATATTCCATTGTGCCAAGTACCACCATTTCTTTATCCATTTTTCTCTTTCCTGGGATATTGAAGGTGTACCGAAGTGGAGGTTCTTGGAAACAGAGCAGCCGTAAACTTTAGGGTGCCTGTGTCTTGTTGATTTTTAGTTTTCCCAATTTATACGCCCTTGAGTGGAAGTGCCCTATGCTCTCTACGCTGTGTTTATTACTTGTTTCAGGACACACCGTACTCTTCTCCAGAGTGCCTGTTGGCAATTTACATCCCGCCCATCAGCGTAGCAAGGCTCCCATGTCTCCATGGCCTGTCCTGCTTTTCTGGTTTTTACACTTTGTTCAGCATTGCCCTTTTAACCGAGGGCAAGCGAGACTTCTTTGTAGCGCTGATTTGCCCTTCCGTCTTGCTTGGTTGGCCAAAAAGGGCTTATGCGTTTTTTCCTGAATATATTCAGGAAAAAACGCATAAGCCCTTTTTGGCCAAGGGCATCATTGTCAACGTTTTGCCGCTTTTCATGTGCTTTAAAGGCGAGTCGAATCTACCTCCTGAAATCTGTTTCCTGCAAATCTGCCTTGCTTTCAAATCCTCTTCGTTGCCTTCCCTCAATATATTTGTGGACGAGAGTTCTCATTTATAACTCTGCACGTTTGTGAATTGCAGTGCCCCTGAGCTCCATTTGTCTCCTCGCTTTTTTGGGAGCTGGCCGCAAAAGCGCAGGATTGCTTCAGGCCCTATTTTGGTTCTGGGGGGCAGGCTGAGCCTGTGGTTCATTCTTCTTCCTGATGGGAAAATGGAGTGACCTGTGCCTGTCCCAACACCTAGGGCTAGTCTTTCGTTGGTTCCCCGTCTTCCCGTTCATCCTCAGGACAAATTGCAACCTGGACGAAACAGTAGGTTAAAGGTGCTGATTCTCCAAGTAGGGAGATGGTTAGTCAAGCGGCTGGAATGGCGAACCCGAGCACAAGGAGAGGAGAAATGAGGTGCGTTTTAGAAACCTTTCCCGATCTCATGGCATACCATCTTCTGGGATTCCCATGCATGTTTTGATGTAGGAAGATGCCCTTGTACCTAGAGATTTGAGACCCATGGGGTGTGTTCCCCGCAGTGTTACTTTAAAGTATCTGCATTTGCTCACCCAACCTCACCAACCCTCTCAGCCCCAAGAGTGTCCAGCCTTATGTCTCATCCAGCTGTGGGTCTTGATATGGTCAATCCAGGTTGCATCATAGACCCTGAACGGATTTTGTAAGAATTTCTCTCTCTTTCACTGTCTTTGTTTTGTTGGTTTTTTAAAGTAATTTATGTTTAGAATCGGGCTTGGCTGCTTTTCCCTGCTGTGTTGATGCCGCTTTACACCCTCTTGATTCACTTGCAGAGAGATATCGATACATAGGTTTTCAGATTCTTACTAGTCAGATATATTCTTGTGTGTTGACTAGGGTGTGTTGAGTCCAGTTCACTGAGCAGGGAGTAGGCCTTGTCTATTACATATTTGGCTTATGGAGCGGTCTCTGAGTTAATTTCAAACCCTTGTTTTATGCATCACCCCACCTCACCTTTCCCGTTAAGCAGCCATAGTGTGTCTTCTAAAGGTGTGACTCTGTTCTGTTTGGTAATTCAGTTCAAGTGTAGCGATTTTGACATTCCCTCTATAAGCGATATCTTAGGATAAGTGTCTTTTTCTGTGTGACTTATTTCATTTAGAATCATCGTATCTAAATCCACTCATCATGCTGCTAACTAGCCTTATGACATTGATTTCATGGCTGAGTGATATTCCACTGTGCCAAGTACCACCATTTCTTTATCCATTTTTCTCTTTCCTGGGATATTGAAGGTGTACCGAAGTGGAGGTTCTTGGAAACAGAGCAGCCGTAAACTTTAGGGTGCCTGTGTCTTGTTGATTTTTAGTTTTCCCAATTTATACGCCCATGAGTGGAAGTGCCCTATGCTCTCAACGCTGTGTTTATTACTTGTTTCAGGACACACCGTGCTCTTCTCCAGAGTGCCTGTTGGCAATTTACATCCCGCCCATCAGCGTAGCAAGGCTTCCATGTCTCCATGGCCTCTCCTGCTTTTCTGGTTTTTACACTTTGTTCAGCATGGCCCTTTTGACCGAGGGCAAGCGAGACTTCTTTGTAGCGCTGATTTGCCCTTCCGGCTTGCTTGGTTGGCCAAAAAGGGCGTATGCGTTTTTTCCTGAATATATTCAGGAAAAAACGCATACGCCCTTTTTGGCCAAGGGCATCATTGTCAACGTTTTGCCGCTTTTCATGTGCTTTAAAGGCGAGTCGAATCTACCTCCTGAAATCTGCTTCCTGCAAACCTGCCTTGCTTTCAAATCCTCTTCGTTGCCTTCCCTCAATATATTTGTGGACGAGAGTTCTCATTTATAACTCTGCACGTTTGTGAATTGCAGTGCCCCTGAGCTCCATTTGTCTCCTCGCTTTTTTGGGAGCTGGCCGCAAAAGCGCAGGATTGCTTCAGGCCCTATTTTGGTTCTGGGGGGCAGGCTGAGCCTGTGGTTCATTCTTCTTCCTGATGGGAAAATGGAGTGACCTGTGCCTGTCCCAACACCTAGGGCTAGTCTTTCGTTGGTTCCCCGTCTTCCCGTTCATCCTCAGGACAAATTGCAACCTGGACGAAACAGTAGGTTAAAGGTGCTGATTCTCCAAGTAGGGAGATGGTTAGTCAAGCAGCCGGAATGGCGAACCCGAGCACAAGGAGAGGAGAAATGAGGTGCGTTTTAGAAACCTTTCCCGATCTCACGGCATACCATCTTCTGGGTTTCCCATGCATGTTTTGATGTAGGAAGATTCCCTTGTACCTGGAGATTTGAGACCCATGGGGTGGGTACCCCGCGGTATTACTTTAAAGTATCTGCATTTGCTCACCCAACCTCACCAATCCTCTCAGCCCCAAGAGTGTCCAGCCTTATGTCTCATCCAGCTGTGGGTCTAGATATGGTCAATCCAGGTTGCATCAGAGACCCTGAACGGATTTTGTAAGAATTTCTCTCTCTTTCACTGTCTTTGCTTTGTGGGTTTTTTAAAGTAATGTATGTTTAGAATGGGGTTTGGCTGCTTTTCCCTGCTGTGTTTATGCCGCTTTACACCCTCTTGATTCACTTGCAGAGAGATATCGATACATAGGTTTTCAGATTCATACTAGTCAGATATATTCTTGTGCGGTGACTAGGGGGTGTTGAGTCCAGTTCACTGAGCAGGGAGTAGGCCTTGTCTATTACATATTTGGCTTATGGAGCGGTCTCTGAGCTAATTTGAAACCCTTGTTTTATGCATCACCCCACCTCACCTTTCCCGTTAAGCAGCCATAGTGTGTCTTCTAAAGGTGTGACTCTGTTCTGTTTTGTAATTCAGTTCAAGTGTAGCGATTTTGACATTCCCTCTATAAGCGATATCTTAGGATAAGTGTCTTTTTCTGTGTGACTTATTTCACTTAGAGTCATCGTACCTAAATCCACTCATCATGCTGCTAACTAGCCTTATGACATTGATTTCATGGCTGAGTGATATTCCATTGTGCCAAGTACCACCATTTCTTTATCCATTTTTCTCTTTCCTGGGATATTGAAGGTGTACCGAAGTGGAGGTTCTTGGAAACAGAGCAGCCGTAAACTTTAGGGTGCCTGTGTCTTGTTGATTTTTAGTTTTCCCAATTTATACGCCCTTGAGTGGAAGTGCCCTATGCTCTGTACGCTGTGTTTATTACTTGTTTCAGGACACACCGTACTCTTCTCCAGAGTGCCTGTTGGCAATTTACATCCCGCCCATCAGCGTAGCAAGGCTCCCATGTCTCCATGGCCTGTCCTGCTTTTCTGGTTTTTACTGTTTGTTCAGCATGGCCCTTTTGACCGAGGGCAAGCGAGACTTCTTTGTAGCGCTGATTTGCCCTTCCAGCTTGCTTGGTTGGCCAAAAAGGGCGTATGCGTTTTTTCCTGAATATATTCAGGAAAAAACGCATACGCCCTTTTTGGCCAAGGGCATCATTGTCAACGTTTTGCCGCTTTTCATGTGCTTTAAAGGCGAGTCGAATCTACCTCCTGAAATCTGTTTCCTGCAAATCTGCCTTGCTTTCAAATCCTCTTCGTTGCCTTCCCTCAATATATTTGTGGACGAGAGTTCTCATTTATAACTCTGCACGTTTGTGAATTGCAGTGCCCCTGAGCTCCATTTGTCTCCTCGCTTTTTGGGGAGCTGGCCGCAAAAGCGCAGGATTGCTTCAGGCCCTATTTTGGTTCTGGGGGGCAGGCTGAGCCTGTGGTTCATTCTTCTTCCTGATGGGAAAATGGAGTGACCTATGCCTGTCCCAACACCTAGGGCTCGTCTCTCGTTGGTTCCGCGTCTTCTCGTTCATCCTCAGGACAAATTGCAACCTGTACAATCAGGAGGTTAAAGGTGCTGATTCTCCAAGTAGGGAGATGGTTAGTCAAGCGGCTGGAATGGCGAACCCGAGCACAAGGAGAGGAGAAATGAGGTGCGTTTTAGAAACCTTTCCCGATCTCATGGCATACCATCTTCTGGGTTTCCCATGCATGTTTTGATGTAGGAAGATTCCCTTGTACCTGGAGATTTGAGACCCATGGGGTGTGTTCCCCGCAGTGTTACTTTAAAGTATCTGCATTTGCTCACCCAACCTCACCAACCCTCTCAGCCCCAAGAATGTCCAGCCTTATGTCTCATCCAGCTGTGGGTCTTGATATGGTCAATCTAGGTTGCATCATAGACCCTGAACGGATTTTGTAAGAATTTCTCTCTCTTTCACTGTCTTTGTTTTGTGGGTTTTTTAAAGTAATTTATGTTTAGAATCGGGCTTGGCTGCTTTTCCCTGCTGTGTTGATGCCGCTTTACACCCTCTTGATTCACTTGCAGAGAGATATCGATACATAGGTTTTCAGATTCATACTAGTCAGATATATTCTTGTGCGGTGACTAGGGGGTGTTGAGTCCAGTTCACTGAGCAGGGAGTAGGCCTTGTCTATTACATATTTGGCTTATGGAGCGGTGTCTGAGCTAATTCCAAACCCTTGTTTTATGCATCACCCCACCTCACCTTTCCCGTTAAGCAGCCATAGTGTGTCTTCTAAAGGTGTGACTCTGTTCTGTTTTGTAATTCAGTTCAAGTGTAGCGATTTTGACATTCCCTCTATAAGCGATATCTTAGGATAAGTGTCTTTTTCTGTGTGACTTATTTCACTTAGAGTCATCGTACCTAAATCCACTCATCATGCTGCTAACTAGCCTTATGACATTGATTTCATGGCTGAGTGATATTCCATTGTGCCAAGTACCACCATTTCTTTATCCATTTTTCTCTTTCCTGGGATATTGAAGGTGTACCGAAGTGGAGGTTCTTGGAAACAGAGCAGCCGTAAACTTTAGGGTGCCTGTGTCTTGTTGATTTTTAGTTTTCCCAATTTATACGCCCTTGAGTGGAAGTGCCCTATGCTCTCTACGCTGTGTTTATTACTTGTTTCAGGACACACCGTACTCTTCTCCAGAGTGCCTGTTGGCAATTTACATCCCGCCCATCAGCGTAGCAAGGCTCCCATGTCTCCATGGCCTGTCCTGCTTTTCTGGTTTTTACACTTTGTTCAGCATGGCCCTTTTGACCGAGGGCAAGCGAGACTTCTTTGTAGCGCTGATTTGCCCTTCCAGCTTGCTTGGTTGGCCAAAAAGGGCGTATGCGTTTTTTCCTGAATATATTCAGGAAAAAACGCATACGCCCTTTTTGGCCAAGGGCATCATTGTCAACGTTTTGCCGCTTTTCATGTGCTTTAAAGGTGAGTCGAATCTACCTCCTGAAATCTGTTTCCTGCAAATCTGCCTTGCTTTCAAATCCTCTTCGTTGCCTTCCCTCAATATATTTGTGGACGAGAGTTCTCATTTATAACTCTGCACGTTTGTGAATTGCAGTGCCCCTGAGCTCCATTTGTCTCCTCGCTCTTTTGGGAGCTGGCCGCAAAAGCGCAGGATTGCTTCAGGCCCTATTTTGGTTCTGGGGGGCAGGCTGAGCCTGTGGTTCATTCTTCTTCCTGATGGGAAAATGGAGTGACCTGTGCCTGTCCCAACACCTAGGGCTAGTCTTTCGTTGGTTCCCCGTCTTCCCGTTCATCCTCAGGACAAATTGCAACCTGGACGAAACAGTAGGTTAAAGGTGCTGATTCTCCAAGTAGGGAGATGGTTAGTCAAGCGGCTGGAATGGCGAACCCGAGCACAAGGAGAGGAGAAATGAGGTGCGTTTTAGAAACCTTTCCCGATCTCACGGCATACCATCTTCTGGGTTTCCCATGCATGTTTTGATGTATGAAGATGCCCTTGTACCTGGAGATTTGAGACCCATGGGGTGGGTACCCCGCGGTATTATTTTAAAGTATCTGCATTTGCTCACCCAACCTCACCAATCCTCTCAGCCCCAAGAGTGTCCAGCCTTATGTCTCATCCAGCTGTGGGTCTAGATATGGTCAATCCAGGTTGCATCAGAGACCCTGAACGGATTTTGTAAGAATTTCTCTCTCTTTCACTGTCTTTGCTTTGTGGGTTTTTTAAAGTAATTTATGTTTAGAATCGGGCTTGGCTGCTTTTCCCTGCTGTGTTTATGCCGCTTTACACCCTCTTGATTCACTTGCAGAGAGATATCGATACATAGTTTTTCAGATTCATACTAGTCAGATATATTCTTGTGCGGTGACTAGGGGGTGTTGAGTCCAGTTCACTGAGCAGGGAGTAGGCCTTGTCTATTACATATTTGGCTTATGGAGCGGTGTCTGAGCTAATTCCAAACCCTTGTTTTATGCATCACCCCACCTCACCTTTCCCGTTAAGCAGCCATAGTGTGTCTTCTAAAGGTGTGACTCTGTTCTGTTTTGTAATTCAGTTCAAGTGTAGCGATTTTGACATTCCCTCTATAAGCGATATCTTAGGATAAGTGTCTTTTTCTGTGTGACTTATTTCACTTAGAGTCATCGTACCTAAATCCACTCATCATGCTGCTAACTAGCCTTATGACATTGATTTCATGGCTGAGTGATATTCCATTGTGCCAAGTACCACCATTTCTTTATCCATTTTTCTCTTTCCTGGGATATTGAAGGTGTACCGAAGTGGAGGTTCTTGGAAACAGAGCAGCTGTAAACTTTAGGGTGCCTGTGTCTTGTTGATTTTTAGTTTTCCCAATTTATACGCCCTTGAGTGGAAGTGCCCTATGCTCTCTACGCTGTGTTTATTACTTGTTTCAGGACACACCGTACTCTTCTCCAGAGTGCCTGTTGGCAATTTACATCCCGCCCATCAGCGTAGCAAGGCTCCCATGTCTCCATGGCCTGTCCTGCTTTTCTGGTTTTTACTGTTTGTTCAGCATGGCCCTTTTGACCGAGGGCAAGCGAGACTTCTTTGTAGCGCTGATTTGCCCTTCCGGCTTGCTTGGTTGGCCAAAAAGGGCGTATGCGTTTTTTCCTGAATATATTCAGGAAAAAACGCATACGCCCTTTTTGGCCAAGGGCATCATTGTCAACGTTTTGCCGCTTTTCATGTGCTTTAAAGGCGAGTCGAATCTACCTCCTGAAATCTGTTTCCTGCAAATCTGCCTTGCTTTCAAATCCTCTTCGTTGCCTTCCCTCAATATATTTGTGGACGAGAGTTCTCATTTATAACTCTGCACGTTTGTGAATTGCAGTGCCCCTGAGCTCCATTTGTCTCCTCGCTTTTTTGGGAGCTGGCCGCAAAAGCGCAGGATTGCTTCAGGCCCTATTTTGGTTCTGGGGGGCAGGCTGAGCCTGTGGTTCATTCTTCTTCCTGATGGGAAAATGGAGTGACCTATGCCTGTCCCAACACCTAGGGCTCGTCTCTCGTTGGTTCCGCGTCTTCCCGTTCATCCTCAGGACAAATTGCAACCTGTACAATCAGGAGGTTAAAGGTGCTGATTCTCCAAGTAGGGAGATGGTTAGTCAAGCGGCTGGAATGGCGAACCCGAGCACAAGGAGAGGAGAAATGAGGTGCGTTTTAGAAACCTTTCCCGATCTCATGGCATACCATCTTCTGGGTTTCCCATGCATGTTTTGATGTAGGAAGATTCCCTTGTACCTGGAGATTTGAGACCCATGGGGTGTGTTCCCCGCAGTGTTACTTTAAAGTATCTGCATTTGCTCACCCAACCTCACCAACCCTCTCAGCCCCAAGAGTGTCCAGCCTTATGTCTCATCCAGCTGTGGGTCTTGATATGGTCAATCCAGGTTGCATCATAGACCCTGAACGGATATTGTAAGAATTTCTCTCTCTTTCACTGTCTTTGTTTTGTGGGTTTTTTAAAGTAATTTATGTTTAGAATCGGGCTTGGCTGCTTTTCCCTGCTGTGTTGATGCCGCTTTACACCCTCTTGATTCACTTGCAGAGAGATATCGATACATAGGTTTTCAGATTCTTACTAGTCAGATATATTCTTGTGTGTTGACTAGGGTGTGTTGAGTCCAGTTCACTGAGCAGGGAGTAGGCCTTGTCTATTACATATTTGGCTTATGGAGCGGTGTCTGAGCTAATTTCAAACCCTTGTTTTATGCATCACCCCACCTCACCTTTCCCGTTAAGCAGCCATAGTGTGTCTTCTAAAGGTGTGACTCTGTTTTGTTTTGTAATTCAGTTCAAGTGTAGCGATTTTGACATTCCCTCTATAAGCGATATCTTAGGATAAGTGTCTTTTTCTGTGTGACTTATTTCACTTAGAATCATCGTATCTAAATCCACTCATCATGCTGCTAACTAGCCTTATGACATTGATTTCATGGCTGAGTGATATTCCACTGTGCCAAGTACCACCATTTCTTTATCCATTTTTCTCTTTCCTGGGATATTGAAGGTGTACCGAAGTGGAGGTTCTTGGAAACAGAGCAGCCGTAAACTTTAGGGTGCCTGTGTCTTGTTGATTTTTAGTTTTCCCAATTTATACGCCCATGAGTGGAAGTGCCCTATGCTCTCAACGCCGTGTTTATTACTTGTTTCAGGACACACCGTACTCTTCTCCAGAGTGCCTGTTGGCAATTTACATCCCGCCCATCAGCGTAGCAAGGCTTCCATGTCTCCATGGCCTCTCCTGCTTTTCTGGTTTTTACACGTTGTTCAGCATGGCCCTTTTGACCGAGGGCAAGCGAGACTTCTTTGTAGCGCTGATTTGCCCTTCCGGCTTGCTTGGTTGGCCAAAAAGGGCGTATGCGTTTTTTCCTGAATATATTCAGGAAAAAACGCATACGCCCTTTTTGGCCAAGGGCATCATTGTCAACGTTTTGCCGCTTTTCATGTGCTTTAAAGGTGAGTCGAATCTACCTCCTGAAATCTGTTTCCTGCAAATCTGCCTTGCTTTCAAATCCTCTTCGTTGCCTTCCCTCAATATATTTGTGGACGAGAGTTCTCATTTATAACTCTGCACGTTTGTGAATTGCAGTGCCCCTGAGCTCCATTTGTCTCCTCGCTTTGTTGGGAGCTGGCCGCAAAAGCGCAGGATTGCTTCAGGCCCTATTTTGGTTCTGGGGGGCAGGCTGAGCCTGTGGTTCATTCTTCTTCCTGATGGGAAAATGGAGTGACCTGTGCCTGTCCCAACACCTAGGGCTAGTCTTTCGTTGGTTCCCCGTCTTCCCGTTCATCCTCAGGACAAATTGCAACCTGGACGAAACAGTAGGTTAAAGGTGCTGATTCTCCAAGCAGGGAGATGGTTAGTCAAGCAGCCGGAATGGCGAACCCGAGCACAAGGAGAGGAGAAATGAGGTGCGTTTTAGAAACCTTTCCCGATCTCACGGCATACCATCTTCTGGGTTTCCCATGCATGTTTTGATGTAGGAAGATTCCCTTGTACCTGGAGATTTGAGACCCATGGGGTGGGTACCCCGCGGTATTACTTTAAAGTATCTGCATTTGCTCACCCAACCTCACCAATCCTCTCAGCCCCAAGAGTGTCCAGCCTTATGTCTCATCCAGCTGTGGGTCTAGATATGGTCAATCCAGGTTGCATCAGAGACCCTGAACGGATTTTGTAAGAATTTCTCTCTCTTTCACTGTCTTTGCTTTGTGGGTTTTTTAAAGTAATGTATGTTTAGAATGGGGTTTGGCTGCTTTTCCCTGCTGTGTTTATGCCGCTTTACACCCTCTTGATTCACTTGCAGAGAGATATCGATACATAGGTTTTCAGATTCATACTAGTCAGATATATTCTTGTGCGGTGACTAGGGGGTGTTGAGTCCAGTTCACTGAGCAGGGAGTAGGCCTTGTCTATTACATATTTGGCTTATGGAGCGGTGTCTGAGCTAATTCCAAACCCTTGTTTTATGCATCACCCCACCTCACCTTTCCCGTTAAGCAGCCATAGTGTGTCTTCTAAAGGTGTGACTCTGTTCTGTTTTGTAATTCAGTTCAAGTGTAGCGATTTTGACATTCCCTCTATAAGCGATATCTTAGGATAAGTGTCTTTTTCTGTGTGACTTATTTCACTTAGAGTCATCGTACCTAAATCCACTCATCATGCTGCTAACTAGCCTTATGACATTGATTTCATGGCTGAGTGATATTCCATTGTGCCAAGTACCACCATTTCTTTATCCATTTTTCTCTTTCCTGGGATATTGAAGGTGTACCGAAGTGGAGGTTCTTGGAAACAGAGCAGCCGTAAACTTTAGGGTGCCTGTGTCTTGTTGATTTTTAGTTTTCCCAATTTATACGCCCTTGAGTGGAAGTGCCCTATGCTCTCTACGCTGTGTTTATTACTTGTTTCAGGACACACCGTACTCTTCTCCAGAGTGCCTGTTGGCAATTTACATCCCGCCCATCAGCGTAGCAAGGCTCCCATGTCTCCATGGCCTGTCCTGCTTTTCTGGTTTTTACTGTTTGTTCAGCATGGCCCTTTTGACCGAGGGCAAGCGAGACTTCTTTGTAGCGCTGATTTGCCCTTCCGGCTTGCTTGGTTGGCCAAAAAGGGCGTATGCGTTTTTTCCTGAATATATTCAGGAAAAAACGCATACGCCCTTTTTGGCCAAGGGCATCATTGTCAACGTTTTGCCGCTTTTCATGTGCTTTAAAGGCGAGTCGAATCTACCTCCTGAAATCTGTTTCCTGCAAATCTGCCTTGCTTTCAAATCCTCTTCGTTGCCTTCCCTCAATATATTTGTGGACGAGAGTTCTCATTTATAACTCTGCACGTTTGTGAATTGCAGTGCCCCTGAGCTCCATTTGTCTCCTCGCTTTTTTGGGAGCTGGCCGCAAAAGCGCAGGATTGCTTCAGGCCCTATTTTGGTTCTGGGGGGCAGGCTGAGCCTGTGGTTCATTCTTCTTCCTGATGGGAAAATGGAGTGACCTATGCCTGTCCCAACACCTAGGGCTCGTCTCTCGTTGGTTCCGCGTCTTCCCGTTCATCCTCAGGACAAATTGCAACCTGTACAATCAGGAGGTTAAAGGTGCTGATTCTCCAAGTAGGGAGATGGTTAGTCAAGCGGCTGGAATGGCGAACCCGAGCACAAGGAGAGGAGAAATGAGGTGCGTTTTAGAAACCTTTCCCGATCTCATGGCATACCATCTTCTGGGTTTCCCATGCATGTTTTGATGTAGGAAGATTCCCTTGTACCTGGAGATTTGAGACCCATGGGGTGTGTTCCCCGCAGTGTTACTTTAAAGTATCTGCATTTGCTCACCCAACCTCACCAACCCTCTCAGCCCCAAGAGTGTCTAGCCTTATGTCTCATCCAGCTGTGGGTCTTGATATGGTCAATCCAGGTTGCATCATAGACCCTGAACGGATTTTGTAAGAATTTCTCTCTCTTTCACTGTCTTTGTTTTGTGGGTTTTTTAAAGTAATTTATGTTTAGAATCGGGCTTGGCTGCTTTTCCCTGCTGTGTTGATGCCGCTTTACACCCTCTTGATTCACTTGCAGAGAGATATCGATACATAGGTTTTCAGATTCTTACTAGTCAGATATATTCTTGTGTGTTGACTAGGGTGTGTTGAGTCCAGTTCACTGAGCAGGGAGTAGGCCTTGTCTATTACATATTTGGCTTATGGAGCGGTGTCTGAGCTAATTTCAAACCCTTGTTTTATGCATCACCCCACCTCACCTTTCCCGTTAAGCAGCCATAGTGTGTCTTCTAAAGGTGTGACTCTGTTTTGTTTTGTAATTCAGTTCAAGTGTAGCGATTTTGACATTCCCTCTATAAGCGATATCTTAGGATAAGTGTCTTTTTCTGTGTGACTTATTTCACTTAGAATCATCGTATCTAAATCCACTCATCATGCTGCTAACTAGCCTTATGACATTGATTTCATGGCTGAGTGATATTCCACTGTGCCAAGTACCACCATTTCTTTATCCATTTTTCTCTTTCCTGGGATATTGAAGGTGTACCGAAGTGGAGGTTCTTGGAAACAGAGCAGCCGTAAACTTTAGGGTGCCTGTGTCTTGTTGATTTTTAGTTTTCCCAATTTATACGCCCATGAGTGGAAGTGCCCTATGCTCTCAACGCCGTGTTTATTACTTGTTTCAGGACACACCGTACTCTTCTCCAGAGTGCCTGTTGGCAATTTACATCCCGCCCATCAGCGTAGCAAGGCTTCCATGTCTCAATGGCCTCTCCTGCTTTTCTGGTTTTTACACTTTGTTCAGCATGGCCCTTTTGACCGAGGGCAAGCGAGACTTCTTTGTAGCGCTGATTTGCCCTTCCGGCTTGCTTGGTTGGCCAAAAAGGGCGTATGCGTTTTTTCCTGAATATATTCAGGAAAAAACGCATACGCCCTTTTTGGCCAAGGGCATCATTGTCAACGTTTTGCCGCTTTTCATGTGCTTTAAAGGTGAGTCGAATCTACCTCCTGAAATCTGTTTCCTGCAAATCTGCCTTGCTTTCAAATCCTCTTCTTTGCCTTCCCTCAATATATTTGTGGACGAGAGTTCTCATTTATAACTCTGCACGTTTGTGAATTGCAGTGCCCCTGAGCTCCATTTATCTCCTCGCTTTTTTGGGAGCTGGCCGCAAAAGCGCAGGATTGCTTCAGGCCCTATTTTGGTTCTGGGGGGCAGGCTGAGCCTGTGGTTCATTCTTCTTCCTGATGGGAAAATGGAGTGACCTGTGCCTGTCCCAACACCTAGGGCTAGTCTTTCGTTGGTTCCCCGTCTTCCCGTTCATCCTCAGGACAAATTGCAACCTGGACGAAACAGTAGGTTAAAGGTGCTGATTCTCCAAGCAGGGAGATGGTTAGTCAAGCAGCCGGAATGGCGAACCCGAGCACAAGGAGAGGAGAAATGAGGTGCGTTTTAGAAACCTTTCCCGATCTCACGGCATACCATCTTCTGGGTTTCCCATGCATGTTTTGATGTAGGAAGATTCCCTTGTACCTGGAGATTTGAGACCCATGGGGTGGGTACCCCGCGGTATTACTTTAAAGTATCTGCATTTGCTCACCCAACCTCACCAATCCTCTCAGCCCCAAGAGTGTCCAGCCTTATGTCTCATCCAGCTGTGGGTCTAGATATGGTCAATCCAGGTTGCATCAGAGACCCTGAACGGATTTTGTAAGAATTTCTCTCTCTTTCACTGTCTTTGCTTTGTGGGTTTTTTAAAGTAATGTATGTTTAGAATGGGGTTTGGCTGCTTTTCCCTGCTGTGTTTATGCCGCTTTACACCCTCTTGATTCACTTGCAGAGAGATATCGATACATAGGTTTCAGATTCATACTAGTCAGATATATTCTTGTGCGGTGACTAGGGGGTGTTGAGTCCAGTTCACTGAGCAGGGAGTAGGCCTTGTCTATTACATATTTGGCTTATGGAGCGGTGTCTGAGCTAATTCCAAACCCTTGTTTTATGCATCACCCCACCTCACCTTTCCCGTTAAGCAGCCATAGTGTGTCTTCTAAAGGTGTGACTCTGTTCTGTTTTGTAATTCAGTTCAAGTGTAGCGATTTTGACATTCCCTCTATAAGCGATATCTTAGGATAAGTGTCTTTTTCTGTGTGACTTATTTCACTTAGAGTCATCGTACCTAAATCCACTCATCATGCTGCTAACTAGCCTTATGACATTGATTTCATGGCTGAGTGATATTCCATTGTGCCAAGTACCACCATTTCTTTATCCATTTTTCTCTTTCCTGGGATATTGAAGGTGGACCGAAGTGGAGGTTCTTGGAAACAGAGCAGCCGTAAACTTTAGGGTGCCTGTGTCTTGTTGATTTTTAGTTTTCCCAATTTATACGCCCTTGAGTGGAAGTGCCCTATGCTCTCTACGCTGTGTTTATTACTTGTTTCAGGACACACCGTACTCTTCTCCAGAGTGCCTGTTGGCAATTTACATCCCGCCCATCAGCGTAGCAAGGCTCCCATGTCTCCATGGCCTGTCCTGCTTTTCTGGTTTTTACTGTTTGTTCAGCATGGCCCTTTTGACCGAGGGCAAGCGAGACTTCTTTGTAGCGCTGATTTGCCCTTCCGGCTTGCTTGGTTGGCCAAAAAGGGCGTATGCGTTTTTTCCTGAATATATTCAGGAAAAAACGCATACGCCCTTTTTGGCCAAGGGCATCATTGTCAACGTTTTGCCGCTTTTCATGTGCTTTAAAGGCGAGTCGAATCTACCTCTTGAAATCTGTTTCCTGCAAATCTGCCTTGCTTTCAAATCCTCTTCGTTGCCTTCCCTCAATATATTTGTGGACGAGAGTTCTCATTTATAACTCTGCACGTTTGTGAATTGCAGTGCCCCTGAGCTCCATTTGTCTCCTCGCTTTTTTGGGAGCTGGCCGCAAAAGCGCAGGATTGCTTCAGGCCCTATTTTGGTTCTGGGGGGCAGGCTGAGCCTGTGGTTCATTCTTCTTCCTGATGGGAAAATGGAGTGACCTATGCCTGTCCCAACACCTAGGGCTCGTCTCTCGTTGGTTCCGCGTCTTCCCGTTCATCCTCAGGACAAATTGCAACCTGTACAATCAGGAGGTTAAAGGTGCTGATTCTCCAAGTAGGGAGATGGTTAGTCAAGCGGCTGGAATGGCGAACCCGAGCACAAGGAGAGGAGAAATGAGGTGCGTTTTAGAAACCTTTCCCGATCTCATGGCATACCATCTTCTGGGTTTCCCATGCATGTTTTGATGTAGGAAGATTCCCTTGTACCTGGAGATTTGAGACCCATGGGGTGTGTTCCCCGCAGTGTTACTTTAAAGTATCTGCATTTGCTCACCCAACCTCACCAACCCTCTCAGCCCCAAGAATGTCCAGCCTTATGTCTCATCCAGCTGTGGGTCTTGATATGGTCAATCCAGGTTGCATCATAGACCCTGAACGGATTTTGTAAGAATTTCTCTCTCTTTCACTGTCTTTGTTTTGTGGGTTTTTTAAAGTAATTTATGTTTAGAATCGGGATTGGCTGCTTTTCCCTGCTGTGTTTATGCCGCTTTACACCCTCTTGATTCACTTGCAGAGAGATATCGTACATAGGTTTTCAGATTCATACTAGTCAGATATATTCTTGTGCGGTGACTAGGGGGTGTTGAGTCCAGTTCACTGAGCAGGGAGTAGGCCTTGTCTATTACATATTTGGCTTATGGAGCGGTGTCTGAGCTAATTCCAAACCCTTGTTTTATGCATCACCCCACCTCACCTTTCCCGTTAAGCAGCCATAGTGTGTCTTCTAAAGGTGTGACTCTGTTCTGTTTTGTAATTCAGTTCAAGTGTAGCGATTTTGACATTCCCTCTATAAGCGATATCTTAGGATAAGTGTCTTTTTCTGTGTGACTTATTTCACTTAGAGTCATCGTACCTAAATCCACTCATCATGCTGCTAACTAGCCTTATGACATTGATTTCATGGCTGAGTGATATTCCATTGTGCCAAGTACCACCATTTCTTTATCCATTTTTCTCTTTCCTGGGATATTGAAGGTGTACCGAAGTGGAGGTTCTTGGAAACAGAGCAGCCGTAAACTTTAGGGTGCCTGTGTCTTGTTGATTTTTAGTTTTCCCAATTTATACGCCCTTGAGTGGAAGTGCCCTATGCTCTCTACGCTGTGTTTATTACTTGTTTCAGGACACACCGTACTCTTCTCCAGAGTGCCTGTTGGCAATTTACATCCCGCCCATCAGCGTAGCAAGGCTCCCATGTCTCCATGGCCTGTCCTGCTTTTCTGGTTTCTACACTTTGTTCAGCATGGCCCTTTTGACCGAGGGCAAGCGAGACTTCTTTGTAGCGCTGATTTGCCCTTCCGGCTTGCTTGGTTGGCCAAAAAGGGCGTATGCGTTTTTTCCTGAATATATTCAGGAAAAAACGCATACGCCCTTTTTGGCCAAGGGCATCATTGTCAACGTTTTGCCGCTTTTCATGTGCTTTAAAGGCGAGTCGAATCTACCTCCTGAAATCTGTTTCCTGCAAATCTGCCTTGCTTTCAAATCCTCTTCGTTGCCTTCCCTCAATATATTTGTGGACGAGAGTTCTCATTTATAACTCTGCACGTTTGTGAATTGCAGTGCCCCTGAGCTCCATTTGTCTCCTCGCTTTTTTGGGAGCTGGCCGCAAAAGCGCAGGATTGCTTCAGGCCCTATTTTGGTTCTGGGGGGCAGGCTGAGCCTGTGGTTCATTCTTCTTCCTGATGGGAAAATGGAGTGACCTGTGCCTGTCCCAACACCTAGGGCTAGTCTTTCGTTGGTTCCCCGTCTTCCCGTTCATCCTCAGGACAAATTGCAACCTGGACGAAACAGTAGGTTAAAGGTGCTGATTCTCCAAGTAGGGAGATGGTTAGTCAAGCGGCTGGAATGGCGAACCCGAGCACAAGGAGAGGAGAAATGAGGTGCGTTTTAGAAACCTTTCCCGATCTCATGGCATACCATCTTCTGGGTTTCCCATGCATGTTTTGATGTAGGAAGATTCCCTTGTACCTGGAGATTTGAGACCCATGGGGTGTGTTCCCCGCAGTGTTACTTTAAAGTATCTGCATTTGCTCACCCAACCTCACCAACCCTCTCAGCCCCAAGAATGTCCAGCCTTATGTCTCATCCAGCTGTGGGTCTTGATATGGTCAATCCAGGTTGCATCATAAACCCTGAACGGATTTTGTAAGAATTTCTCTCTCTTTCACTGTCTTTGTTTTTTGGGTTTTTTAAAGTAATTTATGTTTAGAATCGGGATTGGCTGCTTTTCCCTGCTGTGTTTATGCCGCTTTACACCCTCTTGATTCACTTGCAGAGAGATATCGATACATAGGTTTTCAGATTCATACTAGTCAGATATATTCTTGTGCGGTGACTAGGGGGTGTTGAGTCCAGTTCACTGAGCAGGGAGTAGGCCTTGTCTATTACATATTTGGCTTATGGAGCGGTGTCTGAGCTAATTCCAAACCCTTGTTTTATGCATCACCCCACCTCACCTTTCCCGTTAAACAGCCATAGTGTGTCTTCTAAAGGTGTGACTCTGTTCTGTTTTGTAATTCAGTTCAAGTGTAGCGATTTTGACATTCCCTCTATAAGCGATATCTTAGGATAAGTGTCTTTTTCTGTGTGACTTATTTCACTTAGAGTCATCGTACCTAAATCCACTCATCATGCTGCTAACTAGCCTTATGACATTGATTTCATGGCTGAGTGATATTCCATTGTGCCAAGTACCACCATTTCTTTATCCATTTTTCTCTTTCCTGGGATATTGAAGGTGTACCGAAGTGGAGGTTCTTGGAAACAGAGCAGCCGTAAACTTTAGGGTGCCTGTGTCTTGTTGATTTTTAGTTTTCCCAATTTATACGCCCTTGAGTGGAAGTGCCCTATGCTCTCTACGCTGTGTTTATTACTTGTTTCAGGACACACCGTACTCTTCTCCAGAGTGCCTGTTGGCAATTTACATCCCGCCCATCAGCGTAGCAAGGCTCCCATGTCTCCATGGCCTGTCCTGCTTTTCTGGTTTTTACACTTTGTTCAGCATGGCCCTTTTGACCGAGGGCAAGCGAGACTTCTTTGTAGCGCTGATTTGCCCTTCCGGCTTGCTTGGTTGGCCAAAAAGGGCGTATGCGTTTTTTCCTGAATATATTCAGGAAAAAACGCATACGCCCTTTTTGGCCAAGGGCATCATTGTCAACGTTTTGCCGCTTTTCATGTGCTTTAAAGGCGAGTCGAATCTACCTCCTGAAATCTGTTTCCTGCAAATCTGCCTTGCTTTCAAATCCTCTTCGTTGCCTTCCCTCAATATATTTGTGGACGAGAGTTCTCATTTATAACTCTGCACGTTTGTGAATTGCAGTGCCCCTGAGCTCCATTTGTCTCCTCGCTTTTTTGGGAGCTGGCCGCAAAAGCGCAGGATTGCTTCAGGCCCTATTTTGGTTCTGGGGGGCAGGCTGAGCCTGTGGTTCATTCTTCTTCCTGATGGGAAAATGGAGTGACCTGTGCCTGTCCCAACACCTAGGGCTAGTCTTTCGTTGGTTCCCCGTCTTCCCGTTCATCCTCAGGACAAATTGCAACCTGGACGAAACAGTAGGTTAAAGGTGCTGATTCTCCAAGTAGGGAGATGGTTAGTCAAGCGGCTGGAATGGCGAACCCGAGCACAAGGAGAGGAGAAATGAGGTGCGTTTTAGAAACCTTTCCCGATCTCACGGCATACCATCTTCTGGGTTTCCCATGCATGTTTTGATGTATGAAGATGCCCTTGTACCTGGAGATTTGAGACCCATGGGGTGGGTACCCCGCGGTATTATTTTAAAGTATCTGCATTTGCTCACCCAACCTCACCAATCCTCTCAGCCCCAAGAGTGTCCAGCCTTATGTCTCATCCAGCTGTGGGTCTAGATATGGTCAATCCAGGTTGCATCAGAGACCCTGAACGGATTTTGTAAGAATTTCTCTCTCTTTCACTGTCTTTGCTTTGTGGGTTTTTTAAAGTAATTTATGTTTAGAATCGGGCTTGGCTGCTTTTCCCTGCTGTGTTTATGCCGCTTTACACCCTCTTGATTCACTTGCAGAGAGATATCGATACATAGTTTTTCAGATTCATACTAGTCAGATATATTCTTGTGCGGTGACTAGGGGGTGTTGAGTCCAGTTCACTGAGCAGGGAGTAGGCCTTGTCTATTACATATTTGGCTTATGGAGCGGTGTCTGAGCTAATTCCAAACCCTTGTTTTATGCATCACCCCACCTCACCTTTCCCGTTAAGCAGCCATAGTGTGTCTTCTAAAGGTGTGACTCTGTTCTGTTTTGTAATTCAGTTCAAGTGTAGCGATTTTGACATTCCCTCTATAAGCGATATCTTAGGATAAGTGTCTTTTTCTGTGTGACTTATTTCACTTAGAGTCATCGTACCTAAATCCACTCATCATGCTGCTAACTAGCCTTATGACATTGATTTCATGGCTGAGTGATATTCCATTGTGCCAAGTACCACCATTTCTTTATCCATTTTTCTCTTTCCTGGGATATTGAAGGTGTACCGAAGTGGAGGTTCTTGGAAACAGAGCAGCCGTAAACTTTAGGGTGCCTGTGTCTTGTTGATTTTTAGTTTTCCCAATTTATACGCCCTTGAGTGGAAGTGCCCTATGCTCTCTACGCTGTGTTTATTACTTGTTTCAGGACACACCGTACTCTTCTCCAGAGTGCCTGTTGGCAATTTACATCCCGCCCATCAGCGTAGCAAGGCTCCCATGTCTCCATGGCCTGTCCTGCTTTTCTGGTTTTTACTGTTTGTTCAGCATGGCCCTTTTGACCGAGGGCAAGCGAGACTTCTTTGTAGCGCTGATTTGCCCTTCCGGCTTGCTTGGTTGGCCAAAAAGGGCGTATGCGTTTTTTCCTGAATATATTCAGGAAAAAACGCATACGCCCTTTTTGGCCAAGGGCATCATTGTCAACGTTTTGCCGCTTTTCATGTGCTTTAAAGGCGAGTCGAATCTACCTCCTGAAATCTGTTTCCTGCAAATCTGCCTTGCTTTCAAATCCTCTTCGTTGCCTTCCCTCAATATATTTGTGGACGAGAGTTCTCATTTATAACTCTGCACGTTTGTGAATTGCAGTGCCCCTGAGCTCCATTTGTCTCCTCGCTTTTTTGGGAGCTGGCCGCAAAAGCGCAGGATTGCTTCAGGCCCTATTTTGGTTCTGGGGGGCAGGCTGAGCCTGTGGTTCATTCTTCTTCCTGATGGGAAAATGGAGTGACCTGTGCCTGTCCCAACACCTAGGGCTAGTCTTTCGTTGGTTCCCCGTCTTCCCGTTCATCCTCAGGACAAATTGCAACCTGGACGAAACAGTAGGTTAAAGGTGCTGATTCTCCAAGTAGGGAGATGGTTAGTCAAGCGGCTGGAATGGCGAACCCGAGCACAAGGAGAGGAGAAATGAGGTGCGTTTTAGAAACCTTTCCCGATCTCATGGCATACCATCTTCTGGGTTTCCCATGCATGTTTTGATGTAGGAAGATTCCCTTGTACCTGGAGATTTGAGACCCATGGGGTGGGTACCAAGCGGTATTACTTTAAAGTATCTGCATTTGCTCACCCAACCTCACCAATCCTCTCAGCCCCAGGAGTGTCCAGCCTTATGTCTCATCCAGCTGTGGGTCTAGATATGGTCAATCCAGGTTGCATCAGAGACCCTGAACGGATTTTGTAAGAATTTCTCTCTCTTTCACTGTCTTTGCTTTGTGGGTTTTTTAAAGTAATGTATGTTTAGAATGGGGTTTGGCTGCTTTTCCCTGCTGTGTTTATGCCGCTTTACACCCTCTTGATTCACTTGCAGAGAGATATCGATACATAGGTTTTCAGATTCATACTAGTCAGATATATTCTTGTGCGGTGACTAGGGGGTGTTGAGTCCAGTTCACTGAGCAGGGAGTAGGCCTTGTCTATTACATATTTGGCTTATGGAGCGGTGTCTGAGCTAATTCCAAACCCTTGTTTTATGCATCACCCCACCTCACCTTTCCCGTTAAGCAGCCATAGTGTGTCTTCTAAAGGTGTGACTCTGTTCTGTTTTGTAATTCAGTTCAAGTGTAGCGATTTTGACATTCCCTCTATAAGCGATATCTTAGGATAAGTGTCTTTTTCTGTGTGACTTATTTCACTTAGAGTCATCGTACCTAAATCCACTCATCATGCTGCTAACTAGCCTTATGACATTGATTTCATGGCTGAGTGATATTCCATTGTGCCAAGTACCACCATTTCTTTATCCATTTTTCTCTTTCCTGGGATATTGAAGGTGTACCGAAGTGGAGGTTCTTGGAAACAGAGCAGCCGTAAACTTTAGGGTGCCTGTGTCTTGTTGATTTTTAGTTTTCCCAATTTATACGCCCTTGAGTGGAAGTGCCCTATGCTCTCTACGCTGTGTTTATTACTTGTTTCAGGACACACCGTACTCTTCTCCAGAGTGCCTGTTGGCAATTTACATCCCGCCCATCAGCGTAGCAAGGCTCCCATGTCTCCATGGCCTGTCCTGCTTTTCTGGTTTTTACTGTTTGTTCAGCATGGCCCTTTTGACCGAGGGCAAGCGAGACTTCTTTGTAGCGCTGATTTGCCCTTCCGGCTTGCTTGGTTGGCCAAAAAGGGCGTATGCGTTTTTTCCTGAATATATTCAGGAAAAAACGCATACGCCCTTTTTGGCCAAGGGCATCATTGTCAACGTTTTGCCGCTTTTCATGTGCTTTAAAGGCGAGTCGAATCTACCTCCTGAAATCTGTTTCCTGCAAATCTGCCTTGCTTTCAAATCCTCTTCGTTGCCTTCCCTCAATATATTTGTGGACGAGAGTTCTCATTTATAACTCTGCACGTTTGTGAATTGCAGTGCCCCTGAGCTCCATTTGTCTCCTCGCTTTTTTGGGAGCTGGCCACAAAAGCGCAGGATTGCTTCAGGCCCTATTTTGGTTCTGGGGGGCAGGCTGAGCCTGTGGTTCATTCTTCTTCCTGATGGGAAAATGGAGTGACCTGTGCCTGTCCCAACACCTAGGGCTAGTCTTTCGTTGGTTCCCCGTCTTCCCGTTCATCCTCAGGACAAATTGCAACCTGGACGAAACAGTAGGTTAAAGGTGCTGATTCTCCAAGTAGGGAGATGGTTAGTCAAGCGGCTGGAATGGCGAACCCGAGCACAAGGAGAGGAGAAATGAGGTGCGTTTTAGAAACCTTTCCCGATCTCACGGCATACCATCTTCTGGGTTTCCCATGCATGTTTTGATGTAGGAAGATTTCTTGTACCTGGAGATTTGAGACCCATGGGGTGGGTACCCCGCGGTATTACTTTAAAGTATCTGCATTTGCTCACCCAACCTCACCAATCCTCTCAGCCCCAAGAGTGTCCAGCCTTATGTCTCATCCAGCTGTGGGTCTAGATATGGTCAATCCAGGTTGCATCAGAGACCCTGAACGGATTTTGTAAGAATTTCTCTCTCTTTCACTGTCTTTGCTTTGTGGGTTTTTTAAAGTAATGTATGTTTAGAATGGGGTTTGGCTGCTTTTCCCTGCTGTGTTTATGCCGCTTTACACCCTCTTGATTCACTTGCAGAGAGATATCGATACATAGGTTTTCAGATTCATACTAGTCAGATATATTCTTGTGCGGTGACTAGGGGGTGTTGAGTCCATTTCACTGAGCAGGGAGTAGGCCTTGTCTATTACATATTTGGCTTATGGAGCGGTGTCTGAGCTAATTCCAAACCCTTGTTTTATGCATCACCCCACCTCACCTTTCCCGTTAAGCAGCCATAGTGTGTCTTCTAAAGGTGTGACTCTGTTCTGTTTTGTAATTCAGTTCAAGTGTAGCGATTTTGACATTCCCTCTATAAGCGATATCTTAGGATAAGTGTCTTTTTCTGTGTGACTTATTTCACTTAGAATCATCGTACCTAAATCCACTCATCATGCTGCTAACTAGCCTTATGACATTGATTTCATGGCTGAGTGATATTCCATTGTGCCAAGTACCACCATTTCTTTATCCATTTTTCTCTTTCCTGGGATATTGAAGGTGTACCGAAGTGGAGGTTCTTGGAAACAGAGCAGCCGTAAACTTTAGGGTGCCTGTGTCTTGTTGATTTTTAGTTTTCCCAATTTATACGCCCTTGAGTGGAAGTGCCCTATGCTCTCAACGCTGTGTTTATTACTTGTTTCAGGACACACCGTACTCTTCTCCAGAGTGCCTGTTGGCAATTTACATCCCGCCCATCAGCGTAGCAAGGCTCCCATGTCTCCATGGCCTGTCCTGCTTTTCTGGTTTTTACTGTTTGTTCAGCATGGCCCTTTTGACCGAGGGCAAGCGAGACTTCTTTGTAGCGCTGATTTGCCCTTCCGGCTTGCTTGGTTGGCCAAAAAGGGCGTATGCGTTTTTTCCTGAATATATTCAGGAAAAAACGCATACGCCCTTTTTGGCCAAGGGCATCATTGTCAACGTTTTGCCGCTTTTCATGTGCTTTAAAGGCGAGTCGAATCTACCTCCTGAAATCTGTTTCCTGCAAATCTGCCTTGCTTTCAAATCCTCTTCGTTGCCTTCCCTCAATATATTTGTGGACGAGAGTTCTCATTTATAACTCTGCACGTTTGTGAATTGCAGTGCCCCTGAGCTCCATTTGTCTCTTCGCTTTTTGGGGAGCTGGCCGCAAAAGCGCAGGATTGCTTCAGGCCCTATTTTGGTTCTGGGGGGCAGGCTGAGCCTGTGGTTCATTCTTCTTCCTGATGGGAAAATGGAGTGACCTATGCCTGTCCCAACACCTAGGGCTCGTCTCTCGTTGGTTCCGCGTCTTCCCGTTCATCCTCAGGACAAATTGCAACCTGTACAATCAGGAGGTTAAAGGTGCTGATTCTCCAAGTAGGGAGATGGTTAGTCAAGCGGCTGGAATGGCGAACCCGAGCACAAGGAGAGGAGAAATGAGGTGCGTTTTAGAAACCTTTCCCGATCTCATGGCATACCATCTTCTGGGTTTCCCATGCATGTTTTGATGTAGGAAGATTCCCTTGTACCTGGAGATTTGAGACCCATGGGGTGTGTTCCCCGCAGTGTTACTTTAAAGTATCTGCATTTGCTCACCCAACCTCACCAACACTCTCAGCCCCAAGAGTGTCCAGCCTTATGTCTCATCCAGCTGTGGGTCTAGATATGGTCAATCCAGGTTGCATCAGAGACCCTGAACGGATTTTGTAAGAATTTCTCTCTCTTTCACTGTCTTTGTTTTGTGGGTTTTTTAAAGTAATTTATGTTTAGAATCGGGCTTGGCTGCTTTTCCCTGCTGTGTTGATGCCGCTTTACACCCTCTTGATTCACTTGCAGAGAGATATCGATACATAGGTTTTCAGATTCTTACTAGTCAGATATATTCTTGTGTGTTGACTAGGGTGTGTTGAGTCCAGTTCACTGAGCAGGGAGTAGGCCTTGTCTATTACATATTTGGCTTATGGAGCGGTCTCTGAGCTAATTTCAAACCCTTGTTTTATGCATCACCCCACCTCACCTTTCCCGTTAAGCAGCCATAGTGTGTCTTCTAAAGGTGTGACTCTGTTCTGTTTTGTAATTCAGTTCAAGTGTAGCGATTTTGACATTCCCTCTATAAGCGATATCTTAGGATAAGTGTCTTTTTCTGTGTGACTTATTTCACTTAGAATCATCGTATCTAAATCCACTCATCATGCTGCTAACTAGCCTTATGACATTGATTTCATGGCTGAGTGATATTCCACTGTGCCAAGTACCACCATTTCTTTATCCATTTTTCTCTTTCCTGGGATATTGAAGGTGTACCGAAGTGGAGGTTCTTGGAAACAGAGCAGCCGTAAACTTTAGGGTGCCTGTGTCTTGTTGATTTTTAGTTTTCCCAATTTATACGCCCTTGAGTGGAAGTGCCCTATGCTCTCAACGCTGTGTTTATTACTTGTTTCAGGACACACCGTACTCTTCTCCAGAGTGCCTGTTGGCAATTTACATCCCGCCCATCAGCGTAGCAAGGCTCCCATGTCTCCATGGCCTGTCCTGCTTTTCTGGTTTTTACTGTTTGTTCAGCATGGCCCTTTTGACCGAGGGCAAGCGAGACTTCTTTGTAGCGCTGATTTGCCCTTCCGGCTTGCTTGGTTGGCCAAAAAGGGCGTATGCGTTTTTTCCTGAATATATTCAGGAAAAAACGCATACGCCCTTTTTGGCCAAGGGCATCATTGTCAACGTTTTGCCGCTTTTCATGTGCTTTAAAGGCGAGTCGAATCTACCTCCTGAAATCTGTTTCCTGCAAATCTGCCTTGCTTTCAAATCCTCTTCGTTGCCTTCCCTCAATATATTTGTGGACGAGAGTTCTCATTTATAACTCTGCACGTTTGTGAATTGCAGTGCCCCTGAGCTCCATTTGTCTCTTCGCTTTTTGGGGAGCTGGCCGCAAAAGCGCAGGATTGCTTCAGGCCCTATTTTGGTTCTGGGGGGCAGGCTGAGCCTGTGGTTCATTCTTCTTCCTGATGGGAAAATGGAGTGACCTATGCCTGTCCCAACACCTAGGGCTCGTCTCTCGTTGGTTCCGCGTCTTCCCGTTCATCCTCAGGACAAATTGCAACCTGTACAATCAGGAGGTTAAAGGTGCTGATTCTCCAAGTAGGGAGATGGTTAGTCAAGCGGCTGGAATGGCGAACCCGAGCACAAGGAGAGGAGAAATGAGGTGCGTTTTAGAAACCTTTCCCGATCTCATGGCATACCATCTTCTGGGTTTCCCATGCATGTTTTGATGTAGGAAGATTCCCTTGTACCTGGAGATTTGAGACCCATGGGGTGTGTTCCCCGCAGTGTTACTTTAAAGTATCTGCATTTGCTCACCCAACCTCACCAACACTCTCAGCCCCAAGAGTGTCCAGCCTTATGTCTCATCCAGCTGTGGGTCTAGATATGGTCAATCCAGGTTGCATCAGAGACCCTGAACGGATTTTGTAAGAATTTCTCTCTCTTTCACTGTCTTTGTTTTGTGGGTTTTTTAAAGTAATTTATGTTTAGAATTGGGCTTGGCTGCTTTTCCCTGCTGTGTTGATGCCGCTTTACACCCTCTTGATTCACTTGCAGAGAGATATCGATACATAGGTTTTCAGATTCATACTAGTCAGATATATTCTTGTGCGGTGACTAGGGGGTGTTGAGTCCAGTTCACTGAGCAGGGAGTAGGCCTTGTCTATTACATATTTGGCTTATGGAGCGGTGTCTGAGCTAATTTCAAACCCTTGTTTTATGCATCACCCCACCTCACCTTTCCCGTTAAGCAGCCATAGTGTGTCTTCTAAAGGTGTGACTCTGTTCTGTTTTGTAATTCAGTTCAAGTGTAGCGATTTTGACATTCCCTCTATAAGCGATATCTTAGGATAAGTGTCTTTTTCTGTGTGACTTATTTCACTTAGAATCATCGTACCTAAATCCACTCATCATGCTGCTAACTAGCCTTATGACATTGATTTCATGGCTGAGTGATATTCCATTGTGCCAAGTACCACCATTTCTTTATCCATTTTTCTCTTTCCTGGGATATTGAAGGTGTACCGAAGTGGAGGTTCTTGGAAACAGAGCAGCCGTAAACTTTAGGGTGCCTGTGTCTTGTTGATTTTTAGTTTTCCCAATTTATACGCCCTTGAGTGGAAGTGCCCTATGCTCTCTACGCTGTGTTTATTACTTGTTTCAGGACACACCGTACTCTTCTCCAGAGTGCCTGTTGGCAATTTACATCCCGCCCATCAGCGTAGCAAGGCTCCCATGTCTCCATGGCCTGTCCTGCTTTTCTGGTTTTTACTGTTTGTTCAGCATGGCCCTTTTGACCGAGGGCAAGCGAGACTTCTTTGTAGCGCTGATTTGCCCTTCCGGCTTGCTTGGTTGGCCAAAAAGGGCGTATGCGTTTTTTCCTGAATATATTCAGGAAAAAACGCATACGCCCTTTTTGGCCAAGGGCATCATTGTCAACGTTTTGCCGCTTTTCATGTGCTTTAAAGGCGAGTCGAATCTACCTCCTGAAATCTGTTTCCTGCAAATCTGCCTTGCTTTCAAATCCTCTTCGTTGCCTTCCCTCAATATATTTGTGGACGAGAGTTCTCATTTATAACTCTGCACGTTTGTGAATTGCAGTGCCCCTGAGCTCCATTTGTCTCCTCGCTTTTTTGGGAGCTGGCCACAAAAGCGCAGGATTGCTTCAGGCCCTATTTTGGTTCTGGGGGGCAGGCTGAGCCTGTGGTTCATTCTTCTTCCTGATGGGAAAATGGAGTGACCTGTGCCTGTCCCAACACCTAGGGCTAGTCTTTCGTTGGTTCCCCGTCTTCCCGTTCATCCTCAGGACAAATTGCAACCTGGACGAAACAGTAGGTTAAAGGTGCTGATTCTCCAAGTAGGGAGATGGTTAGTCAAGCGGCTGGAATGGCGAACCCGAGCACAAGGAGAGGAGAAATGAGGTGCGTTTTAGAAACCTTTCCCGATCTCACGGCATACCATCTTCTGGGTTTCCCATGCATGTTTTGATGTAGGAAGATTTCTTGTACCTGGAGATTTGAGACCCATGGGGTGGGTACCCCGCGGTATTACTTTAAAGTATCTGCATTTGCTCACCCAACCTCACCAATCCTCTCAGCCCCAAGAGTGTCCAGCCTTATGTCTCATCCAGCTGTGGGTCTAGATATGGTCAATCCAGGTTGCATCAGAGACCCTGAACGGATTTTGTAAGAATTTCTCTCTCTTTCACTGTCTTTGCTTTGTGGGTTTTTTAAAGTAATGTATGTTTAGAATGGGGTTTGGCTGCTTTTCCCTGCTGTGTTTATGCCGCTTTACACCCTCTTGATTCACTTGCAGAGAGATATCGATACATAGGTTTTCAGATTCATACTAGTCAGATATATTCTTGTGCGGTGACTAGGGGGTGTTGAGTCCAGTTCACTGAGCAGGGAGTAGGCCTTGTCTATTACATATTTGGCTTATGGAGCGGTGTCTGAGCTAATTTCAAACCCTTGTTTTATGCATCACCCCACCTCACCTTTCCCGTTAAGCAGCCATAGTGTGTCTTCTAAAGGTGTGACTCTGTTCTGTTTTGTAATTCAGTTCAAGTGTAGCGATTTTGACATTCCCTCTATAAGCGATATCTTAGGATAAGTGTCTTTTTCTGTGTGACTTATTTCACTTAGAATCATCGTACCTAAATCCACTCATCATGCTGCTAACTAGCCTTATGACATTGATTTCATGGCTGAGTGATATTCCATTGTGCCAAGTACCACCATTTCTTTATCCATTTTTCTCTTTCCTGGGATATTGAAGGTGTACCGAAGTGGAGGTTCTTGGAAACAGAGCAGCCGTAAACTTTAGGGTGCCTGTGTCTTGTTGATTTTTAGTTTTCCCAATTTATACGCCCTTGAGTGGAAGTGCCCTATGCTCTCTACGCTGTGTTTATTACTTGTTTCAGGACACACCGTACTCTTCTCCAGAGTGCCTGTTGGCAATTTACATCCCGCCCATCAGCGTAGCAAGGCTCCCATGTCTCCATGGCCTGTCCTGCTTTTCTGGTTTTTACTGTTTGTTCAGCATGGCCCTTTTGACCGAGGGCAAGCGAGACTTCTTTGTAGCGCTGATTTGCCCTTCCGGCTTGCTTGGTTGGCCAAAAAGGGCGTATGCGTTTTTTCCTGAATATATTCAGGAAAAAACGCATACGCCCTTTTTGGCCAAGGGCATCATTGTCAACGTTTTGCCGCTTTTCATGTGCTTTAAAGGCGAGTCGAATCTACCTCCTGAAATCTGTTTCCTGCAAATCTGCCTTGCTTTCAAATCCTCTTCGTTGCCTTCCCTCAATATATTTGTGGACGAGAGTTCTCATTTATAACTCTGCACGTTTGTGAATTGCAGTGCCCCTGAGCTCCATTTGTCTCTTCGCTTTTTGGGGAGCTGGCCGCAAAAGCGCAGGATTGCTTCAGGCCCTATTTTGGTTCTGGGGGGCAGGCTGAGCCTGTGGTTCATTCTTCTTCCTGATGGGAAAATGGAGTGACCTATGCCTGTCCCAACACCTAGGGCTCGTCTCTCGTTGGTTCCGCGTCTTCCCGTTCATCCTCAGGACAAATTGCAACCTGTACAATCAGGAGGTTAAAGGTGCTGATTCTCCAAGTAGGGAGATGGTTAGTCAAGCGGCTGGAATGGCGAACCCGAGCACAAGGAGAGGAGAAATGAGGTGCGTTTTAGAAACCTTTCCCGATCTCATGGCATACCATCTTCTGGGTTTCCCATGCATGTTTTGATGTAGGAAGATTCCCTTGTACCTGGAGATTTGAGACCCATGGGGTTTGTTCCCCGCAGTGTTACTTTAAAGTATCTGCATTTGCTCACCCAACCTCACCAACACTCTCAGCCCCAAGAGTGTCCAGCCTTATGTCTCATCCAGCTGTGGGTCTAGATATGGTCAATCCAGGTTGCATCAGAGACCCTGAACGGATTTTGTAAGAATTTCTCTCTCTTTCACTGTCTTTGTTTTGTGGGTTTTTTAAAGTAATTTATGTTTAGAATTGGGCTTGGCTGCTTTTCCCTGCTGTGTTGATGCCGCTTTACACCCTCTTGATTCACTTGCAGAGAGATATCGATACATAGGTTTTCAGATTCTTACTAGTCAGATATATTCTTGTGTGTTGACTAGGGTGTGTTGAGTCCAGTTCACTGAGCAGGGAGTAGGCCTTGTCTATTACATATTTGGCTTATGGAGCGGTCTCTGAGCTAATTTCAAACCCTTGTTTTATGCATCACCCCACCTCACCTTTCCCGTTAAGCAGCCATAGTGTGTCTTCTAAAGGTGTGACTCTGTTCTGTTTTGTAATTCAGTTCAAGTGTAGCGATTTTGACATTCCCTCTATAAGCGATATCTTAGGATAAGTGTCTTTTTCTGTGTGACTTATTTCACTTAGAATCATCGTATCTAAATCCACTCATCATGCTGCTAACTAGCCTTATGACATTGATTTCATGGCTGAGTGATATTCCACTGTGCCAAGTACCACCATTTCTTTATCCATTTTTCTCTTTCCTGGGATATTGAAGGTGTACCGAAGTGGAGGTTCTTGGAAACAGAGCAGCCGTAAACTTTAGGGTGCCTGTGTCTTGTTGATTTTTAGTTTTCCCAATTTATACGCCCATGAGTGGAAGTGCCCTATGCTCTCAACGCTGTGTTTATTACTTGTTTCAGGACACACCGTATTCTTCTCCAGAGTGCCTGTTGGCAATTTACATCCCGCCCATCAGCGTAGCAAGGCTCCCATGTCTCCATGGCCTGTCCTGCTTTTCTGGTTTTTACTGTTTGTTCAGCATGGCCCTTTTGACCGAGGGCAAGCGAGACTTCTTTGTAGCGCTGATTTGCCCTTCCGGCTTGCTTGGTTGGCCAAAAAGGGCGTATGCGTTTTTTCCTGAATATATTCAGGAAAAAACGCATACGCCCTTTTTGGCCAAGGGCATCATTGTCAACGTTTTGCCGCTTTTCATGTGCTTTAAAGGCGAGTCGAATCTACCTCCTGAAATCTGTTTCCTGCAAATCTGCCTTGCTTTCAAATCCTCTTCGTTGCCTTCCCTCAATATATTTGTGGACGAGAGTTCTCATTTATAACTCTGCACGTTTGTGAATTGCAGTGCCCCTGAGCTCCATTTGTCTCCTCGCTTTTTTGGGAGCTGGCCACAAAAGCGCAGGATTGCTTCAGGCCCTATTTTGGTTCTGGGGGGCAGGCTGAGCCTGTGGTTCATTCTTCTTCCTGATGGGAAAATGGAGTGACCTATGCCTGTCCCAACACCTAGGGCTCGTCTCTCGTTGGTTCCGCGTCTTCCCGTTCATCCTCAGGACAAATTGCAACCTGTACAATCAGGAGGTTAAAGGTGCTGATTCTCCAAGTAGGGAGATGGTTAGTCAAGCGGCTGGAATGGCGAACCCGAGCACAAGGAGAGGAGAAATGAGGTGCGTTTTAGAAACCTTTCCCGATCTCATGGCATACCATCTTCTGGGTTTCCCATGCATGTTTTGATGTAGGAAGATTCCCTTGTACCTGGAGATTTGAGACCCATGGGGTTTGTTCCCCGCAGTGTTACTTTAAAGTATCTGCATTTGCTCACCCAACCTCACCAACACTCTCAGCCCCAAGAGTGTCCAGCCTTATGTCTCATCCAGCTGTGGGTCTAGATATGGTCAATCCAGGTTGCATCAGAGACCCTGAACGGATTTTGTAAGAATTTCTCTCTCTTTCACTGTCTTTGTTTTGTGGGTTTTTTAAAGTAATTTATGTTTAGAATTGGGCTTGGCTGCTTTTCCCTGCTGTGTTGATGCCGCTTTACACCCTCTTGATTCACTTGCAGAGAGATATCGATACATAGGTTTTCAGATTCTTACTAGTCAGATATATTCTTGTGTGTTGACTAGGGTGTGTTGAGTCCAGTTCACTGAGCAGGGAGTAGGCCTTGTCTATTACATATTTGGCTTATGGAGCGGTCTCTGAGCTAATTTCAAACCCTTGTTTTATGCATCACCCCACCTCACCTTTCCCGTTAAGCAGCCATAGTGTGTCTTCTAAAGGTGTGACTCTGTTCTGTTTTGTAATTCAGTTCAAGTGTAGCGATTTTGACATTCCCTCTATAAGCGATATCTTAGGATAAGTGTCTTTTTCTGTGTGACTTATTTCACTTAGAATCATCGTATCTAAATCCACTCATCATGCTGCTAACTAGCCTTATGACATTGATTTCATGGCTGAGTGATATTCCACTGTGCCAAGTACCACCATTTCTTTATCCATTTTTCTCTTTCCTGGGATATTGAAGGTGTACCGAAGTGGAGGTTCTTGGAAACAGAGCAGCCGTAAACTTTAGGGTGCCTGTGTCTTGTTGATTTTTAGTTTTCCCAATTTATACGCCCATGAGTGGAAGTGCCCTATGCTCTCAACGCTGTGTTTATTACTTGTTTCAGGACACACCGTATTCTTCTCCAGAGTGCCTGTTGGCAATTTACATCCCGCCCATCAGCGTAGCAAGGCTCCCATGTCTCCATGGCCTGTCCTGCTTTTCTGGTTTTTACTGTTTGTTCAGCATGGCCCTTTTGACCGAGGGCAAGCGAGACTTCTTTGTAGCGCTGATTTGCCCTTCCGGCTTGCTTGGTTGGCCAAAAAGGGCGTATGCGTTTTTTCCTGAATATATTCAGGAAAAAACGCATACGCCCTTTTTGGCCAAGGGCATCATTGTCAACGTTTTGCCGCTTTTCATGTGCTTTAAAGGCGAGTCGAATCTACCTCCTGAAATCTGTTTCCTGCAAATCTGCCTTGCTTTCAAATCCTCTTCGTTGCCTTCCCTCAATATATTTGTGGACGAGAGTTCTCATTTATAACTCTGCACGTTTGTGAATTGCAGTGCCCCTGAGCTCCATTTGTCTCCTCGCTTTTTTGGGAGCTGGCCACAAAAGCGCAGGATTGCTTCAGGCCCTATTTTGGTTCTGGGGGGCAGGCTGAGCCTGTGGTTCATTCTTCTTCCTGATGGGAAAATGGAGTGACCTGTGCCTGTCCCAACACCTAGGGCTAGTCTTTCGTTGGTTCCCCGTCTTCCCGTTCATCCTCAGGACAAATTGCAACCTGGACGAAACAGTAGGTTAAAGGTGCTGATTCTCCAAGTAGGGAGATGGTTAGTCAAGCGGCTGGAATGGCGAACCCGAGCACAAGGAGAGGAGAAATGAGGTGCGTTTTAGAAACCTTTCCCGATCTCACGGCATACCATCTTCTGGGTTTCCCATTCATGTTTTGATGTAGGAAGATTTCTTGTACCTGGAGATTTGAGACCCATGGGGTGGGTACCCCGCGGTATTACTTTAAAGTATCTGCATTTGCTCACCCAACCTCACCAATCCTCTCAGCCCCAAGAGTGTCCAGCCTTATGTCTCATCCAGCTGTGGGTCTAGATATGGTCAATCCAGGTTGCATCAGAGACCCTGAACGGATTTTGTAAGAATTTCTCTCTCTTTCACTGTCTTTGCTTTGTGGGTTTTTTAAAGTAATGTATGTTTAGAATGGGGTTTGGCTGCTTTTCCCTGCTGTGTTTATGCCGCTTTACACCCTCTTGATTCACTTGCAGAGAGATATCGATACATAGGTTTTCAGATTCATACTAGTCAGATATATTCTTGTGCGGTGACTAGGGGGTGTTGAGTCCAGTTCACTGAGCAGGGAGTAGGCCTTGTCTATTACATATTTGGCTTATGGAGCGGTGTCTGAGCTAATTTCAAACCCTTGTTTTATGCATCACCCCACCTCACCTTTCCCGTTAAGCAGCCATAGTGTGTCTTCTAAAGGTGTGACTCTGTTCTGTTTTGTAATTCAGTTCAAGTGTAGCGATTTTGACATTCCCTCTATAAGCGATATCTTAGGATAAGTGTCTTTTTCTGTGTGACTTATTTCACTTAGAATCATCGTACCTAAATCCACTCATCATGCTGCTAACTAGCCTTATGACATTGATTTCATGGCTGAGTGATATTCCATTGTGCCAAGTACCACCATTTCTTTATCCATTTTTCTCTTTCCTGGGATATTGAAGGTGTACCGAAGTGGAGGTTCTTGGAAACAGAGCAGCCGTAAACTTTAGGGTGCCTGTGTCTTGTTGATTTTTAGTTTTCCCAATTTATACGCCCTTGAGTGGAAGTGCCCTATGCTCTCTACGCTGTGTTTATTACTTGTTTCAGGACACACCGTACTCTTCTCCAGAGTGCCTGTTGGCAATTTACATCCCGCCCATCAGCGTAGCAAGGCTCCCATGTCTCCATGGCCTGTCCTGCTTTTCTGGTTTTTACTGTTTGTTCAGCATGGCCCTTTTGACCGAGGGCAAGCGAGACTTCTTTGTAGCGCTGATTTGCCCTTCCGGCTTGCTTGGTTGGCCAAAAAGGGCGTATGCGTTTTTTCCTGAATATATTCAGGAAAAAACGCATACGCCCTTTTTGGCCAAGGGCATCATTGTCAACGTTTTGCCGCTTTTCATGTGCTTTAAAGGCGAGTCGAATCTACCTCCTGAAATCTGTTTCCTGCAAATCTGCCTTGCTTTCAAATCCTCTTCGTTGCCTTCCCTCAATATATTTGTGGACGAGAGTTCTCATTTATAACTCTGCACGTTTGTGAATTGCAGTGCCCCTGAGCTCCATTTGTCTCCTCGCTTTTTTGGGAGCTGGCCACAAAAGCGCAGGATTGCTTCAGGCCCTATTTTGGTTCTGGGGGGCAGGCTGAGCCTGTGGTTCATTCTTCTTCCTGATGGGAAAATGGAGTGACCTGTGCCTGTCCCAACACCTAGGGCTAGTCTTTCATTGGTTCCCCGTCTTCCCGTTCATCCTCAGGACAAATTGCAACCTGGACGAAACAGTAGGTTAAAGGTGCTGATTCTCCAAGTAGGGAGATGGTTAGTCAAGCGGCTGGAATGGCGAACCCGAGCACAAGGCGAGGAGAAATGAGGTGCGTTTTAGAATCCTTTCCCGATCTCACGGCATACCATCTTCTGGGTTTCCCATGCATGTTTTGATGTAGGAAGATTCCCTTGTACCTGGAGATTTGAGACCCATGGGGTGGGTACCCCGCGGTATTACTTTAAAGTATCTGCATTTGCTCACCCAACCTCACCAATCCTCTCAGCCCCAAGAGTGTCCAGCCTTATGTCTCATCCAGCTGTGGGTCTAGATATGGTCAATCCAGGTTGCATCAGAGACCCTGAACGGATTTTGTAAGAATTTCTCTCTCTTTCACTGTCTTTGCTTTGTGGGTTTTTTAAAGTAATGTATGTTTAGAATGGGGTTTGGCTGCTTTTCCCTGCTGTGTTTATGCCGCTTTACACCCTCTTGATTCACTTGCAGAGAGATATCGATACATAGGTTTTCAGATTCATACTAGTCAGATATATTCTTGTGCGGTGACTAGGGGGTGTTGAGTCCAGTTCACTGAGCAGGGAGTAGGCCTTGTCTATTACATATTTGGCTTATGGAGCGGTGTCTGAGCTAATTTCAAACCCTTGTTTTATGCATCACCCCACCTCACCTTTCCCGTTAAGCAGCCATAGTGTGTCTTCTAAAGGTGTGACTCTGTTCTGTTTTGTAATTCAGTTCAAGTGTAGCGATTTTGACATTCCCTCTATAAGCGATATCTTAGGATAAGTGTCTTTTTCTGTGTGACTTATTTCACTTAGAATCATCGTACCTAAATCCACTCATCATGCTGCTAACTAGCCTTATGACATTGATTTCATGGCTGAGTGATATTCCATTGTGCCAAGTACCACCATTTCTTTATCCATTTTTCTCTTTCCTGGGATATTGAAGGTGTACCGAAGTGGAGGTTCTTGGAAACAGAGCAGCCGTAAACTTTAGGGTGCCTGTGTCTTGTTGATTTTTAGTTTCCCAATTTATACGCCCTTGAGTGGAAGTGCCCTATGCTCTCTACGCTGTGTTTATTACTTGTTTCAGGACACACCGTACTCTTCTCCAGAGTGCCTGTTGGCAATTTACATCCCGCCCATCAGCGTAGCAAGGCTCCCATGTCTCCATGGCCTGTCCTGCTTTTCTGGTTTTTACACTTTGTTCAGCATGGCCCTTTTGACCGAGGGCAAGCGAGACTTCTTTGTAGCGCTGATTTGCCCTTCCGGCTTGCTTGGTTGGCCAAAAAGGGCGTATGCGTTTTTTCCTGAATATATTCAGGAAAAAACGCATACGCCCTTTTTGGCCAAGGGCATCATTGTCAACGTTTTGCCGCTTTTCATGTGCTTTAAAGGCGAGTCGAATCTACCTCCTGAAATCTGTTTCCTGCAAATCTGCCTTGCTTTCAAATCCTCTGCGTTGCCTTCCCTCAATATATTTGTGGACGAGAGTTCTCATTTATAACTCTGCACGTTTGTGAATTGCAGTGCCCCTGAGCTCCATTTGTCTCCTCGCTTTTTTGGGAGCTGGCCGCAAAAGCGCAGGATTGCTTCAGGCCCTATTTTGGTTCTGGGGGGCAGGCTGAGCCTGTGGTTCATTCTTCTTCCTGATGGGAAAATGGAGTGACCTGTCCCTGTCCCAACACCTAGGGCTAGTCTTTCGTTGGTTCCCCGTCTTCCCGTTCATCCTCAGGACAAATTGCAACCTGGACGAAACAGTAGGTTAAAGGTGCTGATTCTCCAAGTAGGGAGATGGTTAGTCAAGCGGCTGGAATGGCGAACCCGAGCACAAGGAGAGGAGAAATGAGGTGCGTTTTAGAAACCTTTCCCGATCTCACGGCATACCATCTTCTGGGTTTCCCATGCATGTTTTGATGTAGCAAGATTCCCTTGTACCTGGAGATTTGAGACCCATTGGGTGGGTACCCCGCGGTATTACTTTAAAGTATCTGCATTTGCTCACCCAACCTCACCAATCCTCTCAGCCCCAAGAGTGTCCAGCCTTATGTCTCATCCAGCTGTGGGTCTAGATATGGTCAATCCAGGTTGCATCAGAGACCCTGAACGGATTTTGTAAGAATTTCTCTCTCTTTCACTGTCTTTGCTTTGTGGGTTTTTTAAAGTAATGTATGTTTAGAATGGGGTTTGGCTGCTTTTCCCTGCTGTGTTTATGCCGCTTTACACCCTCTTGATTCACTTGCAGAGAGATATCGATACATAGGTTTTCAGATTCATACTAGTCAGATATATTCTTGTGCGGTGACTAGGGGGTGTTGAGTCCAGTTCACTGAGCAGGGAGTAGGCCTTGTCTATTACATATTTGGCTTATGGAGCGGTGTCTGAGCTAATTTCAAACCCTTGTTTTATGCATCACCCCACCTCACCTTTCCCGTTAAGCAGCCATAGTGTGTCTTCTAAAGGTGTGACTCTGTTCTGTTTTGTAATTCAGTTCAAGTGTAGCGATTTTGACATTCCCTCTATAAGCGATATCTTAGGATAAGTGTCTTTTTCTGTGTGACTTATTTCACTTAGAATCATCGTACCTAAATCCACTCATCATGCTGCTAACTAGCCTTATGACATTGATTTCATGGCTGAGTGATATTCCATTGTGCCAAGTACCACCATTTCTTTATCCATTTTTCTCTTTCCTGGGATATTGAAGGTGTACCGAAGTGGAGGTTCTTGGAAACAGAGCAGCCGTAAACTTTAGGGTGCCTGTGTCTTGTTGATTTTTAGTTTTCCCAATTTATACGCCCTTGAGTGGAAGTGCCCTATGCTCTCTACGCTGTGTTTATTACTTGTTTCAGGACACACCGTACTCTTCTCCAGAGTGCCTGTTGGCAATTTACATCCCGCCCATCAGCGTAGCAAGGCTCCCATGTCTCCATGGCCTGTCCTGCTTTTCTGGTTTTTACACTTTGTTCAGCATGGCCCTTTTGACCGAGGGCAAGCGAGACTTCTTTGTAGCGCTGATTTGCCCTTCCGGCTTGCTTGGTTGGCCAAAAAGGGCGTATGCGTTTTTTCCTGAATATATTCAGGAAAAAACGCATACGCCCTTTTTGGCCAAGGGCATCATTGTCAACGTTTTGCCGCTTTTCATGTGCTTTAAAGGCGAGTCGAATCTACCTCCTGAAATCTGTTTCCTGCAAATCTGCCTTGCTTTCAAATCCTCTTCGTTGCCTTCCCTCAATATATTTGTGGACGAGAGTTCTCATTTATAACTCTGCACGTTTGTGAATTGCAGTGCCCCTGAGCTCCATTTGTCTCCTCGCTTTTTTGGGAGCTGGCCGCAAAAGCGCAGGATTGCTTCAGGCCCTATTTTGGTTCTGGGGGGCAGGCTGAGCCTGTGGTTCATTCTTCTTCCTGATGGGAAAATGGAGTGACCTATGCCTGTCCCAACACCTAGGGCTCGTCTCTCGTTGGTTCCGCGTCTTCCCGTTCATCCTCAGGACAAATTGCAACCTGTACAATCAGGAGGTTAAAGGTGCTGATTCTCCAAGTAGGGAGATGGTTAGTCAAGCGGCTGGAATGGCGAACCCGAGCACAAGGAGAGGAGAAATGAGGTGCGTTTTAGAAACCTTTCCCGATCTCATGGCATACCATCTTCTGGGTTTCCCATGCATGTTTTGATGTAGGAAGATTCCCTTGTACCTGGAGATTTGAGACCCATGGGGTGTGTTCCCCGCAGTGTTACTTTAAAGTATCTGCATTTGCTCACCCAACCTCACCAACCCTCTCAGCCCCAAGAGTGTCCAGCCTTATGTCTCATCCAGCTGTGGGTCTAGATATGGTCAATCCAGGTTGCATCAGAGACCCTGAACGGATTTTGTAAGAATTTCTCTCTCTTTCACTGTCTTTGTTTTGTGGGTTTTTTAAAGTAATTTATGTTTAGAATCGGGCTTGGCTGCTTTTCCCTACTGTGTTGATGCCGCTTTACACCCTCTTGATTCACTTGCAGAGAGATATCGATACATAGGTTTTCAGATTCTTACTAGTCAGATATATTCTTGTGTGTTGACTAGGGTGTGTTGAGTCCAGTTCACTGAGCAGGGAGTAGGCCTTGTCTATTACATATTTGGCTTATGGAGCGGTCTCTGAGCTAATTTCAAACCCTTGTTTTATGCATCACCCCACCTCACCTTTCCCGTTAAGCAGCCATAGTGTGTCTTCTAAAGGTGTGACTCTGTTCTGTTTTGTAATTCAGTTCAAGTGTAGCGATTTTGACATTCCCTCTATAAGCGATATCTTAGGATAAGTGTCTTTTTCTGTGTGACTTATTTCACTTAGAATCATCGTATCTAAATCCACTCATCATGCTGCTAACTAGCCTTATGACATTGATTTCATGGCTGAGTGATATTCCATTGTGCCAAGTACCACCATTTCTTTATCCATTTTTCTCTTTCCTGGGATATTGAAGGTGTACCGAAGTGGAGGTTCTTGGAAACAGAGCAGCCGTAAACTTTAGGGTGCCTGTGTCTTGTTGATTTTTAGTTTTCCCAATTTATACGCCCATGAGTGGAAGTGCCCTATGCTCTCAACGCTGTGTTTATTACTTGTTTCAGGACACACCGTACTCTTCTCCAGAGTGCCTGTTGGCAATTTACATCCCGCCCATCAACGTAGCAAGGCTTCCATGTCTCCATGGCCTGTCCTGCTTTTCTGGTTTTTACACTTTGTTCAGCATGGCCCTTTTGACCGAGGGCAAGCGAGACTTCTTTGTAGCGCTGATTTGCCCTTCCGGCTTGCTTGGTTGGCCAAAAAGGGCGTATGCGTTTTTTCCTGAATATATTCAGGAAAAAACGCATACGCCCTTTTTGGCCAAGGGCATCATTGTCAACGTTTTGCCGCTTTTCATGTGCTTTAAAGGCGAGTCGAATCTACCTCCTGAAATCTGTTTCCTGCAAATCTGCCTTGCTTTCAAATCCTCTTCGTTGCCTTCCCTCAATATATTTGTGGACGAGAGTTCTCATTTATAACTCTGCACGTTTGTGAATTGCAGTGCCCCTGAGCTCCATTTGTCTCCTCGCTTTTTTGGGAGCTGGCCGCAAAAGCGCAGGATTGCTTCAGGCCCTATTTTGGTTCTGGGGGGCAGGCTGAGCCTGTGGTTCATTCTTCTTCCTGATGGGAAAATGGAGTGACCTGTGCCTGTCCCAACACCTAGGGCTAGTCTTTCGTTGGTTCCCCGTCTTCCCGTTCATCCTCAGGACAAATTGCAACCTGGACGAAACAGTAGGTTAAAGGTGCTGATTCTCCAAGTAGGGAGATGGTTAGTCAAGCGGCTGGAATGGCGAACCCGAGCACAAGGAGAGGAGAAATGAGGTGCGTTTTAGAAACCTTCCCGATCTCACGGCATACCATCTTCTGGGTTTCCCATGCATGTTTTGATGTAGGAAGATTCCCTTGTACCTGAGATTGAGACCCATGGGGTGGGGTACCCCGCGGTATTACTTTAAAGTATCTGGACATTTGCTCACCCAACCTCACCAATCCTCTCAGCCCCAAGAGTGTCCAGCCTTATGTCTCATCCAGCTGTGGGTCTAGATATGGTCAATCCAGGTTGCATCAGAGACCCTGAACGGATTTTGTAAGAATTTCTCTCTCTTTCACTGTCTTTGCTTTGTGGGTTTTTTAAGTAATGTATGTTTAGAATGGGGTTTGGCTGCTTTTCCCTGCTGTGTTTATGCCGCTTTACACCCTCTTGATTCACTTGCAGAGAGATATCGATACATAGGTTTTCAGATTCATACTAGTCAGATATATTCTTGTGCCGGTGACTAGGGGGTGTTGAGTCCAGTTTACTGAGCAGGGAGTAGGCCTTGTCTATTACATATTTGGCTTATGGAGCGGTGTCTGAGCTAATTTCAAACCCTTGTTTTATGCATCACCCCACCTCACCTTTCCCGTTAAGCAGCATAGTGTGTCTTCTAAAGGTGTGACTCTGTTCTGTTTTGTAATTCAGTTCAAGTGTAGCGATTTTGACATTCCCTCTATAAGCGATATCTTAGGATAAGTGTCTTTTTCTGTGTGACTTATTTCACTTAGAATCATCGTACCTAAATCCACTCATCATGCTGCTAACTAGCCTTATGACATTGATTTCATGCTGAGTGATATTCCATTGTGCCAAGTACCACCATTTCTTTATCCATTTTTCTCTTTCCTGGGATATTGAAGGTGTACCGAAGTGGAGGTTCTTGGAAACAGAGCAGCCGTAAACTTTAGGTGCCTGTGTCTTGTTGATTTTTAGTTTTCCCAATTTATACGCCCTTGAGTGGAAGTGCCCTATGCTCTCTACGCTGTGTTTATTACTTGTTTCAGGACACACCGTACTCTTCTCCAGAGTGCCTGTTGGCAATTTACATCCCGCCCATCAGCGTAGCAAGGCTCCCATGTCTCCATGGCCTGTCCTGGTTTTCTGGTTTTTACACTTTGTTCAGCATGGCCCTTTTGACCGAGGGCAAGCGAGACTTCTTTGTAGCGCTGATTTGCCCTTCCGGCTTGCTTGGTTGGCCAAAAAGGGCGTATGCGTTTTTTCCTGAATATATTCAGGAAAAAACGCATACGCCCTTTTTGGCCAAGGGCATCATTGTCAACGTTTTGCCGCTTTTCATGTGCTTTAAAGGCGAGTCGAATCTACCTCCTGAAATCTGTTTCCTGCAAATCTGCCTTGCTTTCAAATCCTCTGCGTTGCCTTCCCTCAATATATTTGTGGACGAGAGTTCTCATTTATAACTCTGCACGTTTGTGAATTGCAGTGCCCTGAGCTCCATTTGTCTCCTCGCTTTTTTGGGAGCTGGCCGCAAAGCGCAGGATTGCTTCAGGCCCTTTTTGGTTCTGGGGGGCAGGCTGAGCCTGTGGTTCATTCTTCTTCCTGATGGGAAAATGGAGTGACCTGTGCCTGTCCCAACACCTAGGGCTAGTCCTCTCGTTGGTTCCCCGTCTTCCCGTTCATCCTCAGGACAAATTGCAACCTGTACAATCAGGAGGTTAGAGGTGCTGATTCTCCAAGTAGGGAGATGGTTAGTCAAGCGGCTGGAATGGCGAACCCGAGCACAAGGAGAGGAGAAATGAGGTGCGTTTAGAAACCTTTCCCGATCTCACGGCATACCATCTTCTGGGTTTCCCATGCCATGTTTTGATGTAGGAAGATTCCCTTGTACCTGGAGATTTGAGACCCATGGGGTGGGTTACCCCGCGGTATTACTTTAAAGTATCTGCATTTGCTCACCCAACATCACCAATCCTCTCAGCCCCCAAGAGTGTCCAGCCTTATGTCTCATCCAGCCTGTGGGTCTAGATATGGTCAATCCAGGTTGCCATCAGAGACCCTGAACGGATTTTGTAAGAATTTCTCTCTCTTTCACTGTCTTTGCTTTGTGGGTTTTTTAAAGTAATGTATGTTTAGAATGGGGTTTGGCTGCTTTTCCCTGCTGTGTTTATGCCGCTTTACACCCTCTTGATTCACTTGCAGAGAGATATCGATACATAGGTTTTCAGATTCATACTAGTCAGATATATTCTTGTGCGGTGACTAGGGGTGTTGAGTCCAGTTCACTGAGCAGGGAGTAGGCTTGTCTATTACATATTTGGCTTATGGAGCGGTGTCTGAGCTAATTTCAAACCCTTGTTTTATGCATCACCCCACCTCACCTTTCCCGTTAAGCAGCCATAGTGTGTCTTCTAAAGGTGTGACTCTGTTCTGTTTTGTAATTCAGTTCAAGTGTAGCGATTTTGACATTCCCTCTATAAGCGATATCTTAGGATAAGTGTCTTTTTCTGTGTGACTTATTTCACTTAGAATCATCGTACCTAAATCCACTCATCATGCTGCTAACTAGCCTTATGACATTGATTTCATGGCTGAGTGATATTCCATTGTGCCATGTACCACCATTTCTTTATCCATTTTTCTCTTTCCTGGGATATTGAAGGTGTACCGAAGTGGAGGTCTTGGAACAGAGCAGCCGTAAACTTTAGGGTGCCTGTGTCTTGTTGATTTTTAGTTTTCCAATTTATACGCCCTTGAGTGGAAGTGCCCTATGCTCTCTACGCTGTGTTTATTACTTGTTTCAGGACACACCGTACTCTTCTCCAGAGTGCCTGTTGGCAATTTACATCCCGCCCATCAGCGTAGCAAGGCTCCCATGTCTCCATGGCCTGTCCTGCTTTTCTGGTTTTTACTGTTTGTTCAGCATGGCCCTTTTGACCGAGGGCAAGCGAGACTTCTTTGTAGCGCTGATTTGCCCTTCCGGCTTGCTTGGTTGGCCAAAAAGGGCGTATGCGTTTTTTCCTGAATATATTCAGGAAAAAACGCATACGCCCTTTTTGGCCAAGGGCATCATTGTCAACGTTTTGCCGCTTTTCATGTGCTTAAAGGCGAGTCGAATCTACCTCCTGAAATCTGTTCCTGCAAATCAGCCTTGCTTTCAAATCCTCTTCGTTGCCTTCCCTCAATATATTTGTGGACGAGAGTTCTCATTTATCACTCTGCACGTTTGTGAATTGCAGTGCCCCTGAGCTCCATTTGTCTCCTCGCTTTTTTGGGAGCTGGCCCGCAAAAGCGCAGGATTGCTTCAGGCCTATTTTGGTTCTGGGGGCAGGCTGAGCCTGTGGTTCATTCTTCTTCCTGATGGGAAAATGGAGTGACCTATGCCTGTCCCAACACCTAGGGCTCGTCTCTCGTTGGTTCCGCGTCTTCCCGTTCATCCTCAGGACAAATTGCAACCTGTACAATCAGGAGGTTAAAGGTGCTGATTCTCCAAGTAGGGAGATGGTTAGTCAAGCGGCTGGAATGGCGAACCCGAGCACAAGGAGAGGAGAAATGAGGTGCGTTTTAGAAACCTTTCCCGATCTCATGGCATACCATCTTCTGGGTTTCCCATGCATGTTTTGATGTAGGAAGATTCCCTTGTACCTGGAGATTTGAGACCCATGGGGTGTGTTCCCGCAGTGTTACTTTAAAGTATCTGGCATTTGCTCACCCAACCTCACCAACCCTCTCAGCCCCAAGAATGTCCAGCCTATGTCTCATCCAGCTGTGGGTCTTGATATGGTCAATCAGGTTGCATCATAGACCCTGAACGGATTTTGTAAGAATTTCTCTCTCTTTCACTGTCTTTGTTTGTGGGTTTTTTAAAGTAATTTATGTTAGAATCGGGCTTGGCTGCTTGTCCCTGCTGTGTTGATGCCGCTTTACACCCTCTTGATTCACTTGCAGAGAGATATCGATACATAGGTTTTCAGATTCTTACTAGTCAGATATATTCTTGTGTGTTGACTAGGGTGTGTTGAGTCCAGTTCACTGAGCAGGGAGTAGGCCTTGTCTATTACATATTTGGCTTATGGAGCGGTCTCTGAGCTAATTTCAAACCCTTGTTTTATGCATCACCCCACCTCACCTTTCCCGTTAAGCAGCCATAGTGTGTCTTCTAAAGGTGTGACTCTGTTCTGTTTTGTAATTCAGTTCAAGTGTAGCGATTTTGACATTCCCTCTATAAGCGATATCTTAGGATAAGTGTCTTTTTCTGTGTGACTTATTTCACTTAGAATCATCGTATCTAAATCCACTCATCATGCTGCTAACTAGCCTTATGACATTGATTTCATGGCTGAGTGATATTCCACTGTGCCAAGTACCACCATTTCTTTATCCATTTTTCTCTTTCCTGGGATATTGAAGGTGTACCGAAGTGGAGGTTCTTGAAACAGAGCAGCCGTAAACTTTAGGGTGCCTGTGTCTTGTTGATTTTTAGTTTTCCCAATTATACGCCCATGAGTGGAAGTGCCCTATGCTCTCAACGCTGTGTTTATTACTTGTTTCAGGACACACCGTACTCTTCTCCAAAGTGCCTGTTGCAATTTACATCCGCCCATCAGCGTAGCAAGGCTCCCATGTCTCCATGGCCTGTCCTGCTTTTCTGGTTTTTACACTTTGTTCAGCATGGCCCTTTTGACCGAGGGCAAGCGAGACTTCTTTGTAGCGCTGATTGCCCTTCCGGCTTGCTTGGTTGGCCAAAAAGGGCGTATGCGTTTTTTCCTGAATATATTCAGGAAAAAACGCATACGCCCTTTTTGGCCAAGGGCATCATTGTCACGTTTTGCCGCTTTTCATGTGCTTTAAAGGCGAGTCGAATCTACCTCCTGAAATCTGTTTCCTGCAAATCTGCCTTGCTTTCAAATCCTCTTCGTTGCCTTCCCTCAATATATTTGTGGACGAGAGTTCTCATTTATAACTCTGCACGTTTGTGAATTGCAGTGCCCCTGAGCTCCATTTGTCTCCTCGCTTTTTTGGGAGCTGGCCGCAAAAGCGCAGGATTGCTTCAGGCCCTATTTTGGTTCTGGGGGGCAGGCTGAGCCTGTGGTTCATTCTCTTCCTGATGGGAAAATGGAGTGACCTGTGCCTGTCCCAACACCTAGGCTAGTCTTTCGTTGGTTCCCCGTCTTCCCGTTCATCCTCAGGACAAATTGCAACCTGGACGAAACAGTAGGTTAAAGGTGCTGATTCTCCAAGTAGGGAGATGGTTAGTCAAGCGGGCTGGAATGGCGAACCCGAGCACAAGGAGAGGAGAAATGAGGTGCGTTTTAGAAACCTTTCCCGATCTCACGGCATACCATCTTCTGGGTTTCCCATGCATGTTTTGATGTAGGAAGATTCCCTTGTACCTGGAGATTTGAGACCCATGGGGTGGGTACCCCGCGGTATTACTTTAAAGTATCTGCATTTGCTCACCCAACCTCACCAATCCTCTCAGCCCCAAGAGTGTCCAGCCTTATGTCTCATCCAGCTGTGGGTCTAGATATGGTCAATCCAGGTTGCATCAGAGACCCTGAACGGATTTTGTAAGAATTTCTCTCTCTTTCACTGTCTTTGCTTTGTGGGTTTTTTAAAGTAATGTATGTTTAGAATGGGGTTTGGCTGCTTTCCCTGCTGTGTTTATGCCGCTTTACACCCTCTTGATTCACTTGCAGAGAGATATCGATACATAGGTTTTCAGATTCATACTAGTCAGATATATTCTTGTGCGGTGACTAGGGGGTGTTGAGTCCGATTCACTGAGCAGGGAGTAGGCCTTGTCTATTACATATTTGGCTTATGGAGCGGTGTCTGAGCTAATTTCAAACCCTTGTTTATGCATCACCCCACCTCACCTTTCCCGTTAAGCAGCCATAGTGTGTCTTCTAAGGTGTGACTCTGTTCTGTTTGTAATTCAGTTCAAGTGTAGCGATTTGACATTCCCTCTATAAGCGATATCTTAGGATAAGTGTCTTTTTCTGTGTGACTTATTTCACTTAGAATCATCGTACCTAAATCCACTCATCATGCTGCTAACTAGCCTTATGACATTGATTTCATGGCTGAGTGATATTCCATTGTGCCAAGTACCACCATTTCTTTATCCATTTTTCTCTTTCCTGGGATATTGAAGGTGTACCGAAGTGGAGGTTCTTGGAAACAGAGCAGCCGTAAACTTTAGGGTGCCTGTGTCTTGTTGATTTTTAGTTTTCCCAATTTTATACGCCCTTGAGTGGAAGTGCCCTATGCTCTCTACGCTGTGTTTATTACTTGTTTCAGGACACACCGTACTCTTCTCCAGAGTGCCTGTTGGCAATTTACATCCCGCCCATCAGCGTAGCAAGGCTCCCATGTCTCCATGCCTGTCCTGCTTTTCTGGTTTTTACACTTTGTTCAGCATGGCCCTTTTGACGAGGGCAAGCGAGACTTCTTTGTAGCGCTGATTTGCCCTTCCGGCTTGCTTGGTTGGCCAAAAAGGGCGTATGCGTTTTTTCCTGAATTATTCAGGAAAAAACGCATACGCCCTTTTTGGCCAAGGGCATCATTGTCAACGTTTGCCGCTTTCATGTGCTTTAAAGGCGAGTCGAATCTACCTCCTGAAATCTGTTTCCTGCAAATCTGCCTTGCTTTCAAATCCTCTTCGTTGCCTTCCCTCAATATATTTGTGGACGAGAGTTCTCATTATAACTCTGCACGTTTGTGAATTGCAGTGCCCCTGAGCTCCATTTGTCTCCTCGCTTTTTTGGGAGCTGGCCGCAAAAGCGCAGGATTGCTTCAGGCCCTATTTTGGTTCTGGGGGCAGGCTGAGCCTGTGGTTCATTCTTCTTCCTGATGGGAAAATGGAGTGACCTGTGCCTGTCCCAACACCTAGGGCTAGTCTCTCGTTGGTTCCCGTCTCCCCGTTCATCTCAGGACAAATTGCAACCTGTACAATCAGGAGGTTAGAGGTGCTGATTCTCCAAGTAGGGAGATGGTTAGTCAAGCGGCTGGAATGGCGAACCCGAGCACAAGGAGAGGAGAAATGAGGTGCGTTTTAGAAACTTTCCCGATCTCACGGCATACCATCTTCTGGGTTTCCCATGCATGTTTTGATGTAGAAGATTCCCTTGTACCTGGAGATTTGAGACCCATGGGGTGGGTACCCCCGCGGTATTACTTTAAAGTATCTGCATTTGCTCACCCAACCTCACCAATCCTCTCAGCCCCAGAGTGTCCAGCCTTATGTCTCATCCAGCTGTGGGTCTAGATATGGTCAATCCAGGTTGCATCAGAGACCCTGAACGGATTTTGTAAGAATTTCTCTCTCTTTCACTGTCTTTGCTTTGTGGGTTTTTTAAAGTAATGTATGTTTAGAATGGGTTTGGCTGCTTTTCCCTGCTGTGTTTATGCCGCTTTACACCCTCTTGATTCACTTGCAGAGAGATATCGATACATAGGTTTTCAGATTCATACTAGTCAGATATATTCTTGTGCGGTGACTAGGGGGTGTTGAGTCCAGTTCACTGAGCAGGGAGTAGGCCTTGTCTATTACATATTTGGCTTATGGAGCGGTGTCTGAGCTAATTTCAAACCCTTGTTTTATGCATCACCCCACCTCACCTTTCCCGTTAAGCAGCCATAGTGTGTCTTCTAAAGGTGTGACTCTGTTCTGTTTTGTAATTCAGTTCAAGTGTAGCGATTTTGACATTCCCTCTATAAGCGATATCTTAGGATAAGTGTCTTTTCTGTGTGACTTATTTCACTTAGAATCATCGTACCTAAATCCACTCATCATGCTGCTAACTAGCCTTATGACATTGATTTCATGGCTGAGTGATATTCCATTGTGCCAAGTACCACCATTTCTTTATCCATTTTTCTCTTTCCTGGGATATTGAAGGTGTACCGAAGTGAGTTCTTGGAAACAGAGCAGCCGTAAACTTTAGGGTGCCTGTGTCTTGTTGATTTTTAGTTTTCCCAATTTATACGCCCTTGAGTGGAAGTGCCCTATGCTCTCTACGCTGTGTTTATTACTTGTTTCAGGACACACCGTACTCTTCTCCAGAGTGCCTGTTGGCAATTTACATCCCGCCCATCAGCGTAGCAAGGCTCCCATGTCTCCATGGCCTGTCCTGCTTTTCTGGTTTTTACTGTTTGTTCAGCATGGCCCTTTTGACCGAGGGCAAGCGAGACTTCTTTGTAGCGCTGATTTGCCCTTCCGGCTTGCTTGTTGGCCAAAAAGGGCGTATGCGTTTTTTCCTGAATATATTCAGGAAAAAACGCATACGCCCTTTTTGGCCAAGGGCATCATTGTCAACGTTTTGCCGCTTTTCATGTGCTTTAAAGGCGAGTCGAATCTACCTCCTGAAATCTGTTTCCTGCAAATCTGCCTTGCTTTCAAATCCTCTTCGTTGCCTTCCCTCAATATATTTGTGGACGAGAGTTCTCATTTATAACTCTGCACGTTTGTGAATTGCAGTGCCCCTGAGCTCCATTTGTCTCCTCGCTTTTTTGGGAGCTGGCCGCAAAAGCGCAGGATTGCTTCAGGCCCTATTTTGGTTCTGGGGGGCAGGCTGAGCCTGTGGTTCATTCTTCTTCCTGAGGGAAAATGGAGTGACCTATGCCTGTCCCAACACTAGGCTCGTCTCTCGTTGGTTCCGCGTCTTCCCGTTCATCCTCAGGACAAATTGCAACCTGTACAATCAGGAGGTTAAAGGTGCTGATTCTCCAAGTAGGGAGATGGTTAGTCAAGCGGCTGGAATGGCGAACCCGAGCACAAGGAGAGGAGAAATGAGGTGCGTTTTAGAAACCTTTCCCGATCTCATGGCATACCATCTTCTGGGTTTCCATGCATGTTTTGATGTAGGAAGATTCCCTTGTACCTGGAGATTTGAGACCCATGGGGTGTGTTCCCCGCAGTGTTACTTTAAAGTATCTGCATTTGCTCACCCAACCTCACCAACCCTCTCAGCCCCAAGACTGTCCAGCCTATGTCTCATCCAGCTGTGGGTCTTGATATGGTCAATCCAGGTTGCATCATAGACCCTGAACGGATTTTGTAAGAATTTCTCTCTCTTTCACTGTCTTTGTTTTGTGGGTTTTTTAAAGTAATTTATGTTTAGAATCGGGCTTGGCTGCTTTTCCCTGCTGTGTTGATTGCCGCTTTACACCCTCTTGATTCACTTGCAGAGAGATATCGATACATAGGTTTTCAGATTCTTACTAGTCAGATATATTCTTGTGTGTTGACTAGGGTGTGTTGAGTCCAGTTCACTGAGCAGGGAGTAGGCCTTGTCTATTACATATTGGCTTATGGAGCGGTCTCTGAGCTAATTTCAAACCCTTGTTTTATGCATCACCCCACCTCACCTTTCCCGTTAAGCAGCCATAGTGTGTCTTCTAAAGTGTGACTCTGTTCTGTTTGTAATTCAGTTCAAGTGTAGCGATTTTGACATTCCCTCTATAAGCGATATCTTAGGATAAGTGTCTTTTTCTGTGTGACTTATTTCACTTAGAATCATCGTATCTAAATCCACTCATCATGCTGCTAACTAGCCTTATGACATTGATTTCATGGCTGAGTGATATTCCCTGTGCCAAGTACCACCATTTCTTTATCCATTTTTCTCTTTCCTGGGATATTGAGGTGTACCGAAGTGGAGGTTCTTGGAACAGAGCAGCCGTAAACTTTAGGGTGCCTGTGTCTTGTTGATTTTAGTTTTCCCAATTTATACGCCCCTGAGTGGAAGTGCCCTATGCTCTCAACGCTGTGTTTATTACTTGTTTCAGGACACACCGTACTCTTCTCCAAAGTGCCTGTTGGCAATTTACATCCCGCCCATCAGCGTAGCAAGGCTCCCATGTCTCCATGGCCTGTCCTGCTTTTCTGGTTTTACACTTTGTTCAGCATGGCCCTTTTGACCGAGGGCAAGCGAGACTTCTTTGTAGCGCTGATTTGCCCTTCCGGCTTGCTTGGTTGGCCAAAAAGGGCGTATGCGTTTTTTCCTGAATATATCAGGAAAAAACGCATACGCCCTTTTTGGCCAAGGGCATCATTGTCAACGTTTGCCGCTTTTCATGTGCTTTAAAGGCGAGTCGAATCTACTTCCTGAAATCTGTTTCCTGCAAATCTGCCTTGCTTTCAAATCCTCTTCGTTGCCTTCCCTCAATATATTTGTGGACGAGAATTCTCATTTATAACTCTGCACGTTTGTGAATTGCAGTGCCCCTGAGCTCCATTTGTCTCCTCGCTTTTTTGGGAGCTGGCCGCAAAAGCGCAGGATTGCTTCAGGCCCTATTTTGGTTCTGGGGGGCAGGCTGAGCCTGTGGTTCATTCTTCTTCCTGATGGGAAAATGGAGTGACCTGTGCCTGTCCCAACACTAGGGCTAGTCTTTCGTTGGTTCCCCTCTTCCCGTTCATCCTCAGGACAAATTGCAACCTGGACGAAACAGTAGTTAAAGGTGCTGATTCTCCAAGTAGGGAGATGGTTAGTCAAGCGGCTGGAATGGCGAACCCGAGCACAAGGAGAGGAGAAATGAGGTGCGTTTTAGAAACCTTTCCCGATCTCACGGCATACCATCTTCTGGGTTTCCCATGCATGTTTTGATGTAGGAAGATTCCCTTGTACCTGGAGATTTGAGACCCATGGGGTGGGTACCCCGCGGTATTACTTTAAAGTATCTGCATTTGCTCACCCAACTCACCAATCCTCTCAGCCCCAAGAGTGTCCAGCTTATGTCTCATCCAGCTGTGGGTCTAGATATGGTCAATCCAGGTTGCATCAGAGACCCTGACGGATTTTGTAAGAATTTCTCTCTCTTTCACTGTCTTTGCTTTGTGGGTTTTTAAAGTAATGTATGTTTAGAATGGGGTTTGGCTGCTTTTCCCTGCTGTGTTTATGCCGCTTTACACCCTCTTGATTCACTTGCAGAGAGATATCGATACATAGGTTTTCAGATTCATACTAGTCAGATATATTCTTGTGCGGTGACTAGGGGGTGTTGAGTCCAGTTCACTGAGCTGGGAGTAGGCCTTGTCTATTACATATTTGGCTTATGGAGCGGTGTCTGAGCTATTTCAAACCCGTGTTTTATGCATCACCCCACCTCACCTTTCCCGTTAAGCAGCCATAGTGTGTCTTCTAAAGGTGTGACTCTGTTCTGTTTTGTAATTCAGTTCAAGTGTAGCGATTTTGACATTCCTCTATAAGCGATATCTTAGGATAAGTGTCTTTTTCTGTGTGACTTATTTCACTTAGAATCATCGTACCTAAATCCACTCATCATGCTGCTAACTAGCCTTATGACATTGATTTCATGGCTGAGTGATATTCCATTGTGCCAAGTACCACCATTTCTTTATCCATTTTTCCTCTTTCCTGGGATATTGAAGGTGTACCGAAGTGGAGGTTCTTGGAAACAGAGCAGCCGTAAACTTTAGGGTGCCTGTGTCTTGTTGATTTTTAGTTTTCCCAATTTATACGCCCTTGAGTGGAAGTGCCCTATGCTCTCTACGCTGTGTTTATTACTTGTTTCAGGACACACCGTACTCTTCTCTCAGAGTGCCTGTTGCAATTTACATCCCGCCCATCAGCGTAGCAAGGCTCCCATGTCTCCATGGCCTGTCCTGCTTTTCTGGTTTTTACACTTTGTTCAGCATGGCCCTTTTGACCGAGGGCAAGCGAGACTTCTTTGTAGCGCTGATTTGCCCTTCCGGCTTGCTTGGATTGGCCAAAAAGGGCGTATGCGTTTTTTCCTGAATATATTCAGGAAAAAACGCATACGCCCTTTTTCGCCAAGGGCATCATTGTCAACGTTTTGCCGCTTTTCATGTGCTTTAAAGGCGAGTCGAATCTACCTCCTGAAATCTGTTTCCTGCAAAT